>NW_023996156.1:0-57591 GCF_015586225.1 Lucilia sericata | reverse complement strand
ACCCAAATACAAAGATTTCTATATTTTGTGAAAGCGCTCAACGAGATCTTGAAAAAACATGCTTGGACATACTACTTATCTCTTATAATATCCGAGTTATAGGCATTTAAAAATTTAGTGATACAAAATTTACCATACCTTGGTCCGCCTTTTTTTTAATACCGGGCGTAATTTTGAACCAAATGGACTCAATTTTTTCTTGTTAGTTAGACAACAAAATTTCCAATAATATACAAAAAATTTCAGATCAATATCGTTTACAGATCCAAAAATATACGTTTTTTAATTTAAAAATTCAAAAAATTTTAGATTTTTGGCGTTTTTTTGCCAAAAATGTGTCTTAACTCTTTTATTAATAAAATAAAATTTTTATTAAGAACATATAACAATTTTATAGTTTTCTAAAAGGTATCTTTACGCAGAACGCTTTGGCGTAAAAAACTTGTCCTATTTTTTGAAAATGTTGCCACTGCGTCCTTCCGAATATGACCTATTTTTTATCAAAACTTCAACTTTGGGCGACATGTTCTAAAATCCCAAAGCTGGGATCAGAAAACTGAAAGCAGTTTTAGAAACCTCAATATGTTTTCTATTTACTCCAAAAGTATTTTCCCAGCCCTGAAAGAAATGTGGACCCTATGGGCAAAAAAGTAAAAAATCCCATTTTTGGGATTTTCATTCCTATTTTTGGGAATTGCGGGATGCCCTTTGACCTTTTCAATTTTTTTTGCATATTCTTATTTGAAATGACAAATTTAACAAGCGTTGAAAATTTCATTGAGTTTTGTTCATAAATAAAGATTTTGTCATATATTACATATTTGTTTAATTTCTAAAACTATGATTTATATCAAAATTTTAATAGGATCGCAGATAGCTACAACAATTTAGTCCATATTTATCCCTTAATATAATTTTTTAGTTAGATATGGAAATTCTCGACCCTTTACAAAAAATTTCAAGCCAATATCTCAATTACATTCAAAAATATGTTCATTTAAACCTGTGTCCTTTAATTTCATCTTTTTCATATTTTAGTATTAAGTATGACAGAACATACATTTGGTGTTGAATAAAATATTTGGACAATTTTTAAAAATTATTTAGTTAATTATTTTATTA
Source organism: Lucilia sericata (assembly GCF_015586225.1). Classification (NCBI taxonomy): domain Eukaryota; kingdom Metazoa; phylum Arthropoda; class Insecta; order Diptera; family Calliphoridae; genus Lucilia; species Lucilia sericata. Next base: position 56,469 of record NW_023996156.1, on the reverse strand, counting down.
TAATATTGTATATAAAATAAAAAAATTATAATTTTATTATGAGCCACGCACAACAACACCTAAATCACCCCACACAAATTACCTTTCCCGCCCACCGAAATATAAAACACAATTTAATACAATATCATCAGTTAGTATAATAGCTTTTTTTATTTGAAATGTTTATCTTAAACATAATACAATTAATTCTTACAACCTACTTATATAGTTAATTCCTAACACTACTTATTTTCTATAAAATAATCTGTCATATCGGTATACATATCCAGAAGGTAATATAAGTCCTTTAAATCTTCCTTGTTTTGAGATGATAGAGTTTCATAACAAATCCATCTTTTTCGCATAGTTGAAAGAACAGGATCAGAAGATAGAAGTAAACTATTAAAAATATCTTCATTCTGTGATTGCCTGGAGCATTTTCTTGAGCTGAATAGTTGAACATGCTTAAAATCTCGATTCCTCGCTTCCTGGGCTTCTTCTGTTAACTCTCCAAGTGGAAGAATATTCGATTCAATTATTATTTGACCATGACACAATACTTTGTGTACTGTTGGTGTTAGTTCCCTCCATGGATACAGAGATACAAGTAATTTAGAAATTTCAGATGTGTATTCCCCAAATCGATTTTCATTAATTTTATGTTTACTATTCAGTGCCATTAAAATAGTTTTAACTCTTCGAAGCAACTCCTTGTCGATTCCAGTTATTTTTGAAGTAATTTCAAAATCACGAAAAAACCTTCTCGACGTATTACCGTCATTTGTACTACCGCAACTTGAAAGTGGTTTGTCGATGTTTAATCCCATCTGAACTTTAAATTCTTCTTGGATTATGCTTTTTTCCGCAGCTCTCAGTTCTTTCAATTCTTCATTATTTTTTGTTGATTTAGTAGGATAGTTTGTTTTTTTTTTCCTGGATCGCCTTGTATGATGGTAATATATTGTGTCCTTTTTCATGCAGAGCTTTCCTTAATATTTGGTACTTATTTCGACTGAGACCCAGTTCCAACATAAGCGCTATTGCTTCCTCTTCAGTAAAATTTGATTATGATGTTGGAGTTGGTATACTTTCCACAATTCGCTTAAGTCGTTTTGGTGATGCATTAGGAAGAATAGTTGCAATATGTACGACATCCATATGTTGGTTTTCCTTTTTCAGCATTTCGTTAAATGTATCAGCAATTTCCTCATTTGAGATTGAAAAAAGTTTTTGTGTGACCCTCTTTTTTTTTACCTTGAACATAAGTCTTCGTATGACTTGCAAGGCGCTCCTGTTGATGTGTTGTAAGTTGAGATTTCCGTAGTAGTTTCCATCCAACTACAAAATTTTAATCGAAATTTCTTTTGATTTCCATCCACAGACTTACTTTTTACATCAAAAAGTTTTAAAAAGTTTTCAATTTTTGATATGCCTGTTTTGTCTACTTTTCTACTATATGTAGTTTTTATATAATTTGAAATGTCTTCAATTCTTTCTGGCCCTTTTGAAGATATACTCCATAAAACGGAACACAACTCTTCGTACTTTAATGTAATCTTCATTGTAGGTTTATTAAATATGGTACTTAAAATCTGAGAAGTTTACTTATATACCAATTCTTGTCATTTCCGATACAGCTATTCCAAAGTAAAAAATTACGAATTGTCTACCTATTAACATTTAGGACTATATTACTATAACCTGTAATTCAGTCATTGATATTTCTTATTAGTGAATGAATCGAAATTATCATTACCTGTATATTTTTACCTACATGATCATAAACGAAACAGAACGAAATGATCTGTCGAAAAAATTTAGGTAAAAAATGGTTATAAATTTTTGAAAATTCAAGCATAATAGGACCTTTCAATTATAAGGATAAGCAAACAAATAGAAAATAGGTAAATATAAGATTTAAATATGTGCTGTAATACTTAATACTAAAATATGAAAAAGATGAAATTAAAGGACACAGGTTTAAATGAACATATTTTTGAATGTAATTGAGATATTGGCTTGAAATTTTTTGTAAAGGGTCGAGAATTTCCATATCTAACTAAAAAATGATATTAAGGGATAAATATGGACTAAATTGTTGTAGCTATCTGCGATCCTATTAAAATTTTGATATAAATCATAGTTTTAGAAATTAAACAAATATGTAATATATGACAAAATCTTTATTTATGAACAAAACTCAATGAAATTTTCAACGCTTGTTAAATTTGTCATTTCAAATAAGAATATGCAAAAAAAAAATTGAAAAGGTCAAAGGGCATCCCGCAATTCCCAAAAATAGGAATGAAAATCCCAAAAATGGGATTTTTTACTTTTTTGCCCATAGGGTCCACATTTCTTTCAGGGCTGGGAAAATACTTTTGGAGTAAATAGAAAACATATTGAGGTTTCCAAAACTGCTTTCAGTTTTCTGATCCCAGCTTTGGGATTTTAGAACATGTCGCCCAAAGTTGAAGTTTTGATAAAAGATAGGTCATATTCGGAAGGACGCAGTGGCAACATTTTCAAAAAATAGGACAAGTTTTTTACGCCAAAGCGTTCTGCGTAAAGATACCTTTTAGAAAACTATAAAATTGTTATATGTTCTTAATAAAAAATTTATTTTATTAATAAAAGAGTTAAGACACATTTTTGGCAAAAAAACGCCAAAAATCTAAAATTTTTTGAATTTTTAAATTAAAAAACGTATATTTTTGGATCTGTAAACGATATTGATCTGAAATTTTTTGTATATTATTGGAAATTTTGTTGTCTAACTAACAAGAAAAAATTGAGTCCATTTGGTCCAAAATTACGCCCGGTATTCAAAAAAAGGCGGATCAAGGTATGGTAAATTTTGTATCACTAAATTTTTAAATGCCTATAACTCGGATATTATAAGAGATAAGTAGTATGTCCAAGCATGTTTTTTCAAGATCTCGTCGAGCGCTTTCACAAAATATAAAAATCTTTGTATTTAGGTGAAAAACAAAAAAATGGCACGAGTTTAAAAATTTTACATGTCGTAGGTACCCTACTTTGAGCCGCCACAGCGCCGTCCCTGGGGCATCTGCAGGGTTCATCTTCAAAACTTAAACTCGAATACTCCTTGGCTTCGCTCACGCCAAATTTTATCCCGATCGGATCAGCCGTTTAGAAATGCCAGATTTATTTCCAAAAAAATTCCATTCTGCCCCACTGTGCAGTGTCACATATGGCAACAAGAATGGGACAGCAATCAGCCTCAGGCCACCTGTTGTGCCCATCACCACACAATGAACGGAGTTCGCAATCGGCTACGAGTCCACCTCAGCAAAGTCCACACTACTCAACCGTGATCGACATAGTCAGGAAATGGTCGTTTCGCTATGAGGGCGGAAAAGATCCCATTGCTTTTGTTGAGCGAGTAGAAGAACTCGCGGAGGTCTACGGTCTGGACAAAAATATGCTACCCCGGACAATGCCAGAATTACTTAAAGAAGCGGCGCTGCTGTGGTTCAGAAACAATAACCGTCAGTGGAACACATGGAGAAGCTTTAAGGATGACTTTCTGAAGTTTTTCCTGCCACCCCGGTATTTTGAAGGGCTTGACGACGAAATTCGCCGAAGACAGCAAAAACCACGAGAAACCTTTAAAGACTTTGTCATCGTATTACAAAACATGATGAGACACGCGGGATACACACACGAACAGCAGGTGGATAGAATATTTAGGAATTGCCTTGTGGACTATCAAATGTACATAAGAAGGAAAGATTTTCAGTCCCTAGAAGAGCTGATTCAGATGGCCGAAGATTTCGAGGTAATACGAACACACCATCCCGAGGTAAGTCATGATCACCGTGACACTCGACAGGCTCATCGAAGAGATGATAGGGCTCGACAAATTGTACCCACGGCAGAGGAGACCCCGATTAATCCAACGACAGCATGCAGGAGGTGCGGTCAAGAAGGACATGGCTACCGTTTTTGCCAAAACGAGAGTGTGTTGTTCTGCTGGCAATGTGGCAGAAGAGGTGTGAGGACCCGTGAGTGCTGCCGAAGAAATGCGGGAAACGCCAGAGGACCGAGCCATCAGCAAGGGGAGGCTGCGGCCCTGAACAGACAAACCTTGCCCCAGTAAGTGCTTTCCGTCAAACGGAAACCCGATTGCTGGTTAGGTCCAACTTGGAAGCCTGCACAAAGAGGCTACAATCGATACAGGCGCCTCGAGGAGTTATGTAAGCGAGCGTGTCGCCGACGAGTTAAGAGAACAGAGTCAGATGATTCCCGTGGATAGCAGGATCAGCTTAGCGAATGGTACCACAGTAGAAGTTAGAGAAGTTATCAGAGTGAGGGTGAGATTGGGCAGCAGGAGTTGCCAAATGGAGATGGGTGTTATGCCAAGCATGCTGGACGAAGTGCTGCTAGGCTTAGATTTCTTGAGAGCGGTGGAGTTTGAGATGCAGTGTGGTGACCAGAAAGTTAAGTTTAGACCTGTTTCCCAACAGGTAATGATGGCAGTAGAGGAGCAGGCAGTGATGGCAGGCGAGGAAGCACCTAGTGAAGATGAAGTAATTTCTCGGTTTCTGGAGAGTGAGTTAGACAAGTTCAAAGATGTCAAGGGTCCTACAAATTTAGCTGAACACCAAATCACACTGAAAGATGACAGACCGGTCCGACAAAGGTACACGCAACGCAATCCCGAAATGCAAAGGCTGATCAATGAAGAAATCGATGAACTGTTGAGAAATGGATGTATAGAGCCCTCAAAGAGTCCCTACAGTGCACCCATTGTCATGGCACCAAAGAAAAATGGTACCCTTAGATTGTGTATTGATTACAGGCAGCTCAATGCCAAAACAGTGGCCGATGCATACCCCTTGCCACGGATTCACGCCATTCTAGACCGGCTGCGTAATTCAAAGTTCATTAGCAGCATAGATCTTAAAAATGGGTACTGGCAAATACCAATGGCAGAGGACAGCAAAGAGTACACAGCATTCACAGTGGCTGGAAAAGGTTTGTTTCAGTGGAAGGTGATGCCTTTTGGGTTAACGTCAGCTCCAGCGACGTTTCAGAGAACGTTAGATAGAGTAATTGGTGCAGAAATGGAACCCCACGCCTTTGCCTACCTGGACGATATTGTGGTGCTGGGAAATTCGTTGGAAGAGCACATGGCCAATTTGAAAGAAGTGTTTAGAAGACTTCGAGAAGCGCGACTGAAGATAAATCAAGAGAAATGTAAGTTTTTCCAAAAGGAAATAAAATATTTAGGCCACGTAGTCAATGAAGGTGGAATCAATACGGATCCCGAAAAGATTGCCGCTATCCAAGAACTTCAACCCCCAAGAAACGTGAGAGAACTGCGAAGATGTCTCGGAATCGCTTCGTGGTATAGAAGATTCGTCCCCGAATTTTCACAGATTGTACATCCCCTGACCACGTTGCTAAGGAAGGGTAAGCATTTTCGTTGGAACCAAGAGCAACAGGAAGCATTCGAGCGTTTGAAGAAACTCTTAACAGAAGCCCCAGTTTTAGCTTGCCCCGATTTCTCGAGGAAATTCACTCTTCAGACTGATGCGTGTGATTACGGCCTAGGAGCTGTTCTGACCCAAGAGTTTGAAGGTCAAGAGAGGGTGATATCGTACGTTAGCCGCAGATTAAACCCGGCCGAAATGAATTATTCGGCGACCGAGAAAGAGTGTTTGGCAATAGTGTGGGCCATCAGGAAATTACGGCCATATCTAGAAGGCTATCATTTCACCGTAGTGACTGACCACCTTGCACTTACGTGGCTCAACTCGATTGAGAGTCCCTCAGGCAGAATAGCTAGATGGGCCCTAGAGCTCCAACAGTATAGTTTTGATATTCAATACCGCCGCGGAAAACTTAATGTAGTGGCAGACGCACTATCCCGTGACCCGGCAAATGTATGCCAAGCTATTCAGGACAGGCCAGTGGAGTGCAGCTGGTGGAAAAGAAAATGCGATGAAATAAGCAAAGAACCAGAGAAGTTCCCAGACTTCCTTATTCTCGAAGGGCAACTTTATCGTCACCTCCCGACGTGCGATGAAGACGAAGAATGTGCTCCCTGGAAGCTGTGTGTCCCCTCATACCAGCGCCAGAGAGTGTTGCAAGAAAACCATAACGCCCCGACTGCCGGTCACCTCGGCATAAGAAAAACCATGGCGCGTGTCACGAAGAAATATTATTGGCCCGGAATGTTCAGAGACATTCGTACTTATGTCAGTAACTGTGAATTATGTCAACAGCATAAACCCAACCAACTGCTCCCCGCAGGAAAAATGCTGTCACGTATCGCAGAAGAACCATGGTCTATAGTTTGCGCAGACTTTGTAGGCCCTCTACCAAGGTCAAAGCATGGAAACTCGATGCTGCTAGTCTTCACGGACAAATTTTCCAAGTGGTCAGAGTTAGTACCAATGCGTCGAGCAACAGGAGAAGCCTTACGTAAAGCCTTTAGAGAAAGAATCTTAGCGAATTTCGGTGTACCAAAGATGTTAATCACCGACAATGGCTCCCAGTTCACCAGTAAGATGTTTCGTGAATACCTCAAAGAAATTGGTGTTCATCACCAGTTGACTGCCCCGTATACGCCCCAAGAAAATCCCACAGAACGTGTCAATCGCACCGTAAAGACCATGATTGCACAGTACGCTGGATGTAATCAGAAAACATGGGACGAGGTAATCCCAGAAATACAATTAGCCATAAACACGGCTAAGTCAGATACGACCCAGTATAGCGCCGCTTTTCTGGTACAAGGAAGAGAACCGAGACTTCCTGCCGCGTTGTACGATGAAGTAACCCCAGGAACGGGAACATCAGCCCGAAACCCCCAAGAAGAAGCTGAAATGCTGAGGCATATATTCAGTTTAGTAAGAACAAATCTCGTTAAAGCAGCTAAAGACCAGGCGCGTTACTATAATTTGCGCCGAAGAAAATGGAATCCTAAAGTAGGAGAACTGGTATGGGTTAAAGAACACCATTTGTCCAGTGCAGCGGACAGTTTTGCCGCCAAACTCGCCCCGAAGTTTGCAGGCCCGTACCGCATTCACCGATTAATATCGCCCGTAATTGTTGAGGTACGTAAAGACGGTGAAAAGAGCTCGCGAACGGCTCACGTGAGTGAATTAAAAGTTTATAGTAGTCCGTCGGCTGTAAATGACGTGAAGAAATCAAGTGAATTATAAAGTGAATTATGAAGTGAATCATAAACGATCATGAGAACGAAATTAAAGGAAAAAAAAACAACAAAAAAAAAATATAGGTACAATGAAGTTCAAAAAAATATATATATCTAGAGAAAAATCTTAAAAAAAAAAAAAAAAAACCCAAAAAAATATATATGAAAAAAAAACCCCTAAGAAAAAAATACAATGAAGTTCTAAAAAAAAATATTAAAAAAAAAAACTAGAAAAACCCTTAAAAAAAAAAGAATAATAAAACAATAACATTAAAAAAAAAAAATCGCTGAAAAAATGTACATAAAAAAAAATATATAGAAAAATGCTACAATGGGCAACATTGTTCGATGGTTCGATCGAACATCAATGCGTGGGCAGAGAATAAACAATGCAACGCATACCCTTTACACACATTTACTACACACACTCCACACAGTTTATATTAGTCAGCGCGTGCGTAACTAAGAAGTGCGGACGAAACAAGTGCGACAAGAAAAAAATAATAGTAAAACACAACAATTGGAAAAAAAGTATTTACACAAACAAGAACATTAAATTAACAGTTTTTTTTAACGAGAACAACAACAGTGAGTAGAATTGGTTTTCGGTTAACCGGGTTATCCGGGTTTTAAGTCTCGGTTAACCGGTTCCAAAAAAAAAAAAAAACAAATTTTTGGTACAAAATTGTATGTTTTCTCTGATTTTTTATTGTGGTTTTTAAACATTTTGGATAGATAATTCTAAACATTATTTCCGTTTGTGCATATGAAAACAGACCTAAGATTGTTAAACAAATGTTATGTATATAAAATGGAGATTTACAATTTCAGATAATCAGGAAATTAGTAAAAAGTTGGCATTTAAACCAATAAAAAATTAACTATTTAAACAAATTCCAACCATTATATGAAGAAATTTGTTATTTATTAAGACGGATAAATAACATTGATGGTAAAATTCAGGATGCACTTACTTGCTTACTGCGTGAGTATAATAAAAATCGAGAAGTTTCACAAACGTTCTCAAAACGGACTTTATTTATCGAAACATAAGGATTGTTGTTGCTGTCCGAGAATTTATGCTGCTGGGGTTTTTCACAAACTGTAATGGCGCTTAGGTTGATTGACAGGAAGTCAGAATGACACCTGTCAATATTCCTAAGAGTCATTCACAGTAATTTGAAAAACCACAGGCGTAGCGAGCGAAGGGAAGTCACTGTCTATGTCGAGACAGTCGTCGTCTACTTCCGTTCCCGATAAATCGTCGCGAGCCTTGATAGTTCTGGACATAATTTTTGCTATTGATATAGATGGATTATATATTCAAAGGTCAATTTATCCCTCCTATGGCAACTTCCATATACCTAACGAATCAATAATATCTTCAGATCTATATAAGTTTGTTTTCTTATGATATATTAATGTGCATATCTATACTAAAAAGTGCAAATATCTTATTAAGTAATTCATAATAATGACTTTTTCAACTAAATATTATAATATTTTAAAGATTTCCAAACATTTCGGTTAACCGGTTTAACCGGTTTTTTATACTCGGTTAACCGACAAACCGGTTTTCTAGAAATGGTCAATTTTCGGTTAACCGAAAAACCGGTTTTTTCCATAGTATAGAAACAAAAAAGAAGTTTGTGTGTCTAGTGTGACTTTCGTGGTTTGTGAAAAAGTATTTAATGAACAATATAAAAAAAAGGGGAAAGGAAAATGTGCTCTTATATATAGAAAAAAAAAGTCGATACATATATGTATAAATTTGTAGCAAGCGTGCGACAATTTAATGGAGTTTCAGTGCGACTTCCCATGTCGTAACCGAACTCAGAAAGGCCCAGTCTACGTCCTCGTGTGTGTAGTAGATAGATGTGTGTCCTAATGTTCTGTGTTTGTGGAGAGGAAGAAAACAAAGAAACATGGTGACATCATTACAATCTCCGATGACGAGAGCATCCTACAGGACCCTACGGAAGAGGACATGCCCTCGTCCCAGGTCACCGTGCGGTCGGAGATCAGCTTGCTCACTGAAGCGGAAACTGGTGGATATGACCCCGATGAGCAGCTGTCCTGTTCGCAGACCACGGAGTCATCCCAACCCGAGTGGGAGTCGAGGGTCTGGATGGAAGCGCGAATAGACCGCTACATCCGGCGCCGCCCGAAGTACCGTCAGTACATTGCATAATTATGTGTTACCTGGACGGTGGAGGCGTCGGATAGTGAGGGCGAAGATCCAGACCCGCTGGTAGAGTTTCCCGTGTCTCCCAAAAGGATGGCGTTAATGGACGGCTGCGCCAGCCCACCACGGGAGGAGGAGGCCCAGGATCCGCTGCTGCCGACCGACGGTGACGAGCTTCGCTTAAGCGGCTTTGAGGAGGATGCGCTTTCCCTAGGCGACATAAGTCTGGGAAGCCTTGAAGAGGCATTCCACCAGGCAATGGCACAACCCAATGGTTCCCCAGTCACGCCTCCCCGAACGTCCCCATCCCCACCAGTCAGTGCAGAACCGGATTTCCCGCTCGAGGTTGACGGGGAGCAGCAACTACCGGCGGAGATTATGATAGAAATCGCTGCAGCGGTAGAAAAACGGAAAAAAGTGTGTTTCCGACGGGACGTAAGGGGAAAGTCGTATGTAATACGTGTCTCGGCGTCTGGGAATGTTACCGTCCGTTGTCTACCGGGAAGAAAGAAGGGAGTGTAAGGACCCAAAATGTTGCCATTTTGAACCCCACAATTTCTTTTATTGTAGTTTTTGAAATAAATACATAAAATGTCTATTTGATCAGTGTTTGACTTGGTGGGCAATGGATTACATCCATCAAAGGGGGGCGGATTACATCCGCCAATGTGTGTTTGTTTCTTTTCAGATAGAACGATCAATTCAGCCCAACAGAGTAACAGAACAGTGACATAGAGAGAAGGATTCAGCCAAAGAGAATTCAGCCAGAGAGAAAGAGAAGGATATTCAGCCAGAGAGAAGAAAGATATTCAGCAAGAGAGGAATTCAGCAAGAGAGAAGAAATATATTCCGCAAGAGGGAACAAGAGGATATCCAACCTGAGAGAGTGAGAGGACAGTCAGATGGGGAGAATAAGCTGTAAAACCGTTAACGGTTCAAACCTATGAGAGGAGCATCACTACAAAACTACAGGAGTTGTAGTTACTGAGGACTATAAAAGAGGATGTAAACGAACAATCAGTCTCTTTTTGCGGTGTAACAGGTGAACAGCTAAGACGTGTGTGTCGGTAAGAAAACTACAGTGGGCAGTGCTAGGTTAGCAAGAAACACAGTAAGGCTAAGATTAGGTCTCTGGTTTACAATCAGTGGACAAACAAAAACCTTTAACGGATTTACATCTGCTAGAGGAAGATTAGGGCAGAGGTGATAGACATTTTCCCTGGAAGTTTACACTCGGGAAAATTAGGGTCAAGAGAGAACTCTAGAATTACATTCTAGAAGAAAAACCGTAGGCAAGCACTGGCTCAGGGCAAAAGCGATAGAAATCTTCCTGGAAGTTTACACTCGGAAAAGTTAGGAACAAGAGATAATCTCTAGAATTTACATTCTAGATATTCCCAAAGGTAGGAGTTAGAGGGCAGGATTGGAGGGACACCGACACGCGTCACACGTTCACAACCCGGCCAGCGAGACAAGTTCGTGTTAAGTGATATAAGTATTAAAAATACTTGCAAAGAAAAAAACAAATATATATATAAGCATAAAAGTAATAAAGCTCGAGAGAAAAAAAAAAAGAACATTTGAAAGCGTGTATTAAAATTTTATGTAAAGGAATCCTGGACTAGACTGAGCACTACCCCAGCTTCAAACCCGGAATAACCGGAGGTTCCTTACAAGCTCACGTACCTTGGAGTGGTGATAGACGACAGACTGAACTTCAAACGACATATCGAAAAAATAAGTTCTAAAGCATCGAATATCGCGACAGCATTATCAAGAATGATGCCAAACGTTGGAGGCCCAAAACAGAACAAAAGAAGATTAATATCTACAGTAGTGAAATCAACGATTTTATACGCTGCCCCTATATGGTCGGAAGCTCTTAAAATTAAGTCAGTGGCAAAGAAATTAAACTCCGTGTATAGACTTTGTGCTCTAAGAGTATGTAGCGCTTACAGAACAACGTCAGATGATGCAGCTTATGTTATAGCCAGCATGATCCCAATCGATATACTGGCTGACGAAGCAAAACGTGTGTATGTGCGCAAAAAATCAAGCCCACTAAACGCAAACGAGATCCCACACATAGAGAGAATTAAATCTATCCAAGCATGGCAGAAGAGATGGGAAGAAAGTCAAAAAGGAAGGTGGACCTTTAGATTGATCCCAAGAATAGATCCTTGGCTATACAGATCCCACGGAGAAGTAAATTACCACATGACGCAATTCCTCACTGGTCACGGAGGGTACAGACACTACCTGTACAAATTTCGACTGGACACGTCACCTAATTGTCCAGTTTGCAAGAACCAAATCGAAGACGCAGAACACGTTCTGTTCTGCTGCACAAGATTCGAAAGCGAGCGATTAGTCACAGAAGAAATCATAGGAGAGAGTATAAATGTAGAAAACATAACAAGCGTTATGATAAAAAGGAAAGAGAACTGGAATGCGGTGTGTAGCCTTATCAAAGGAATACATGTAAAACTCAGAGAAGAAGAGAAAACCAGAAAGATTCTGTTGCAACAAGAAGTAGAGACTAATTAAGTCTATCCGGCCCTGCCAAGTAATATCGTTGCAGACAGTCCCGCAGGGTTGCCGGAAGAGATAGCAGGTGTTTTTAGTCGGTAGGAATCCGACATAACCCAAGTCATGGGTATCTGGTGCAAGATTTTCACCTACCTACAGGAAAAAAAAAAAAAAACATACATACATACATACATACATACATACATACATACATACATACATACATACATACATACATACATACATACATACATACATACATACATACATACATACATACATACATACATACATACATACATACATACATACATACATACATACATACATACATACATACATACATACATACATACATACATACATACATACATACATTCGTTTATCAGAAATAGACAGCAAACACAATAACAGAAAATTTTCCAACATTCTAGAGTAACAAATACAATACAACCAGTGTTGCCACAACAAAATTTTTTTCTAACCAAAATTCGAATAAAAAGTAACCAAATTAAGAAAAAAGTAAACAACATTATTTTTATTTGTTTCATGTTTACATTTGGACATTAAAATAACAAATTCATTTTCTGAAGCGGAACTTGTAACTATGTTAAATTTCGTCGCTAAACTGGTATTATGGAGACAGTTATGAGCGTTAAAGTAATTTTTCTGTAGGGGATCTTATATGAGACAATGGTCAATTATGGGCCAATTCTCATAAAATCTGACAGAGATATTTTAATTCCTTTGAAACTTGATTATGTTAAATTTTATTTATAGTGCAGTACATTATGAGCTTTAAAGTCATTTTCTGAGGAGACTTTTTATGAGGGATAGAGTCAATTATATACCGATCCTCATAAACTTTGACATATACATTTCCAAAAAAACTTTTTCATATTGAATTTCATCGCTATACATGCTTTTTTAAGAAATATAGTAATTTTCTGAATAGGGCATAATATGGGGGCTAGGTGAAATTGCTGACCGATCAACTGGGTCAACTAAAAATATTTTGGCAAAATATTTCAGTTTTACATTCATAACTTCAGCAATATTTGTAAACGTAATCTATCCAAATTATCCGACAAATTGACCAAAATTTAGAATTTAAGACGGTAAAATAATAAAAAGTATACAACATCAGCTAGAAAATGTAAATAAAGAACTAAAAGTCATGGTGAGATATTTAGTAGAAGACAAAAGTCATGAGTATCAAATCTTTGCATATATCGCGATTATTGTTCGTCGTACGAGATTAGATGTTATTACAACTTTTGTAGACAATACAATTTAATTTTCCTTAGCTGTGTTACTTAAAATATCAGTTGATTAATACTTTAAAGATATTGTGATACTATTCTTGCATCAATTAGCAGAAAATACTTTATTAATTCTTATTAAATCATTTATCTTGAAATTTCGGCAAATTTGCAAAATTTATGCAAAATTTCAAATAGGTGTAGAAGTTGCAATTATACTTTAAATTAAATTTGGAGGACATAATCTACTAAGTACGTAGACTATTCCCACCAAATTCCATAAAAATCGAAATGCGAAATACAGTCTACTTCGTTTTTTTATATAAGTACCGCGAGTTCTTTACATAAAAAGTTCCAATAGAAATATTAACGGAAGGACGGACGAGTTTGAATCGACCCAAAAAGCGATTTTAAGTTCATGGATGCACCAAAAGGAGAGAGAGGATCCATTATTCACGGTGTTAGATTGGCTAGTGTAAATTAAATAATAATAAATAATATTACGGTGTTGTTATGATTTAAATCAACTCATTTAATATGTGGAAAATGTATAGGTACTTTTGCTAAATCCTAAACCAATTAAAATATCGAAAAATACTTTTGCGCACATAAGTATAACCAGTAGATGTTTTTTTTTTAATTTTATTTTTAGAAAAAAAGCAAACAGCATTTAGTTCAATTGTTTGCAAAAAATAACCGAAACGAAAACAAGTTAGAGTGCTATATTCGGCTATGCCGAATCTTAAATACCCTCCACCAGCAAGCTATTTTTTATTGAAACCCATCTAACTATCTAATTTTTAGATAGGTCGCCAAAATTTTTGTCGAACTAATGTTGATTAGGTCCAGAAAAATTTAGAATGATTTATCTATACATAGAGCATACTTATGTCGAATTTTATCCGGATATAATAATTTAATAACGAATTAAGTGGTATTAAGTGATTTTCAACAGTTAACCTTATATGGGAGCTAAGACAACTTCAGGACCGGTCCGGAAAAAATTCCGTATGATTTATATACATATATACAAAATACACATTTATGTCAAATTTTATACCTACATGTGTATAAAATGTGCGTTTAAGTAATTTTCAGAAATGGCCCTTATATGGGAGTTGTGACCAAATATGGACCGAGCAATGAGCAATTAAGGGCCTATCTGGAAAAAATTTCGTAGAGTGATTTATGTAAAGACAAAACATATAAGTGTCGAATTTTCTCAAGATAACTTTATTTGAGAATGAAATATGTGCGTTTAAGTGATTCTCAGAAGTGGACCTTATATGGGAGCTATAACCAATAATGGACCGATCCGAGAAAAAAGTGGTTAAATGATTTGTATGTACACAAAACTTATTCAAGTCAAATTTTATTCCTATAGCTTAAGAATTCAATGAAATATATGCGTGTAAGTGATTTTCGGAAGTGGACCTTATATGGGAACTATGACCAATTATGGGCCTATTCGGGAAAAATTTCGCAGAGTGATTTATATTTGGGCAAAACATGTTTGTGTCGAATTTTATCAAGATGGCCTTATTTGATAATGAAATATGTGCTTTTAAGTGATTTTCGTAAGTGGGCCTTATATGGGAGTTATGACCAATAATGGACCGATCCGTAAAAAATTTTGTAAAATGATTTGTACGTACACAAAACATATTCAAGTCGAATTTTATCCCGATAGCTTTAGAATTCAATGAAATATATGCGTTTAAGTGATTTTCGGAAGTGGACCTTATATGGGAGCTATGACCAATTATGGGCCTATTCGGGAAAAATTTCGTAGAGTGATTCATGTTTAGGCAAAACATATTTATGTCGAATTTTATCAAGATAGCTTTACTTGACATTGAAATATGAGCTTTTAAGTGATTTTCGGAAGTGGGCCTTATATGGGATCTATGACCAATAATGGACCGATCCGTAAAAAATTTTGTAGAAAGATTTGTATGCATACAAAACAGATTTGTGTCGAATTTTATCCCGATAGCTTTATAATTCAATGAAATATATGCGTTTAAGTGATTTTCGGAAGTGGACCTTATATGGGAGCTATGACCAATTATGGGCCTATCCGGAAAAAATTTCGTAGAGTGATTTATATTTATACTAAACATATTTGTGTCGAATTTTATCAAAATAGCTTTATTTGACAATGAAATATGAGCTTTTAAATGATTTTCGGAAGTGGGCCTTATATGGGAGCTATGACCAATAATGAACCGATCCGCTAAAAATTTGGTAGAATGATTTGTATGTACACAAAACATATCCAGCCCGAATTTTATCACAATAGCTTTATTCATCAGTGAAATATGTGCGTTTAGGTGATTTTCGGAAGTGGACTTTATATGGGAGCTATGACCAATTGTGGACCGACTGAGATCTACGTTGGTAGTATGATTTCTATTCATATTATATTTGTATGTACAAAATTTGGTGTTGATACCGATATATTTGATTGAGTTATTAACGATAAACTAATTTCCGGGAATATATACCTTTGTATGGGGGCTATAGGAAATATTGGATCGATTGTAAAGATTTTGAACAAAATTGATCACTGCCCTAAAAAAATAAAGTGTGACAAAATTCATCGGAATATCTTTGGTAGTTTCTGAGAAAACTTAAAAAGAATTAGAAAAAAAACGTAATTTTTTTCGAGGTAGTCTGAAATTTTTACTCATAACTTTTTACGTTGTGAACCGATTTTGCTGATTTTCAATACCAAACTGCTTAGGATAATAGTAAATATTTTGGGTGAATTTGGTTGATTTCCTTTACATAGTTTTAACGTGAGCGTGTTTTACACAGACAGACAGACAGACGGACATAGCTAAATCGACTCAGAATTTCATAAGGACCCAGAATATATATACTTTGTTGGGTCTTAGATGAATATTTCTAGGTGTTACACACGGAACGACAAACTTATATATACCCTCTATCACCACTGATGGTGGTGGAGGGTATAAAAATAATTCACATGTACACATGCAAAATAAAAAAATAACCAATTTTGGTTAATAATAACCAATGTGGCAACACTGAATACAACATACCAAAGAGAAGCGTGAAAACATTGGGTTAATTGCTGGTTATTATAAAAACAAATAAAGTAAAAAAGCACAGCAAATCACAAAGAAAACCTGAAACATGTATTGAATATAAAATATAAGGAGCCGCCATATCGACGCCTCCATTCTATAACGTTCTAAGTGTACTTAGAACGTTTTTAATGTTCTTGCATTTTCGTATTCTACGTTCTCTAATTTAAATACTGTCAAAATTTGGTTAAGATGGGCCGATCCGTTCCGAAGCTATAAGCATAAATATACTTAGACTACACATATAGTCGTAAAAGTGTTCCATTCTATAATGTAGTAAGTACACTTAGAATACTTTGGCTTGGACAATTTTGAATTGACTTGAAAACTAAGTTGACTTAGTATGTTATAGAAGGGACATTTCTTAACGTTGTGTTTTCTATGTGTATTTGGTATGTTCAGTGTGCTTTTTTTAGTGTCTGTAAGTGTAGTTAAAAGGTTTTTCCCCGGATTAAAAAACTAATTTTGTGCGTGTAAGTGTACATAAGATGTTTTAGTTTGGAAAAAGTAGTCAACATTATCGGACACCTAATTTTTGTATTTTCGGATATATAATGATTTCGCGTGCAAGAAAAATGATAAATTTAGCACAAAATAACGTTAAAGGTATTATTTATTAGATTTCCGTATTATCTGATAAAATTAATAAGTTTTTTATTAGGAAATGGTGAATCAAAAATTATAAGTTCAATTTCATATAATTGTGAGGAAAGTGTTGGTAAGAAATTCACGACTTAACTTAAATGTTATGCTTATTTATATTGGATTTGTTTATAGGAAATAAGGAGCAAACTAGTCCAGCAAACGAAAAATCGTCTAAATTTGATAATGAAAATAGTGAAAATTCTGATTCACTAGGTATGTGATATATTTACATTAATATATTTTAATTATTTTATATTAAGTAATGAATTTTTTAGAAGCATATCCCGGGAGTGGCTGCCAATACACATCAAATAATTCATCGGCAATAGGTATGTTTATAGACACTTTTTTTATATAATTTATAATAAGTATCGCTTCAACTTTTAGAGCCATTTCCCGGCAGTTGCAGCGAATATAATCCGTCAAGTACTTCGTCGGAAGCAGAATCAAATCCAGAGTTTAGTCCAATAACTCCAAAATTAAAAAAGAAAAAATTAAATTCCGAATTTGATACACCACCCGAAAACTTTTGCAAAAGACAAAGACGCCCATCCGAGTGGAAAAAAAATAAAGCAAAATATTTAAAAAACCATGGAATGGATCATTATAATAAAAAAGGTCAGTTTATACCAAAGAAAGAGTTAAAAGAAGGTTGCAAGGAATCTTGTAGAATGAGATGCTCACAAAGGCTGTCTAAAGATATAAGAACACAAATTTTTCAAAATTTTTATAAAAATGGCAGCAAAGAATTTCAATGGGCTTTCATAGCAAATTTAATAACACTGCACAAAAAAAAAGTTTGCACAAATATAGAAAATTCGCGAAAAAGTGAGTCAAGAAAGTATTTTTTAAGTTATGAAGAAAATGGTAATGAAATAAGAGAACAAGTCTGCAAACCCATGTTTATAAATACGTTGTGAATATCTCAACAGACAATCGAAACCGTGATACGCAAAAAGCATTCTAATGTGGGATTTATATCACCCGACAGAAGAGGAAAGCATTCTATGGCAAATAAAACTTTAAGTAGAGTAAGAGACATAGTTATAGAGCATGTTAACGAGTTTCCTTTAGTAGAATCACACTACTGTCGCCAACGAGTACAAAAGAAGTACTTGGATGGTGAAATATCGTCGGTTTCTGAAATGTATCGTTTGTATGAAATTTGGTTCTCCGAAAAGTCAATAGATATCAGCTTAAAAGCCACATTAAGACAATATCGCGATGTTTTTAAAGATTCTTTCAATATTTCATTATATATTCCAAAAAAGGATTTATGCGACTTATGCGAAAAATTCAAGAACTCTGATGAACAAGGAAAGAAGCTCATTGAAATTCAATTCAATCACCATTTATTTTGTAAACAAAAATCTAGAGAATTGAAAGATATCGACAAAAAAGAGTGTATTGAAAACGACAATGTTATTACAGTTTGCTTTGATTTTCAAAAAATTTTGTCATCACCTTGTGCTGAAGTGAGCACTTTTTACTACAAAAGAAAATTACACGCTTATAACTTTACAATTTTTTGAGCTTGGTTCCAATATAGCATCTTGTTTTGTATGGGATGAAACAGTTGCAAAGAAAGGTGCAATAGAAGTATCCACATGTTTATTTCAATTTATATCCACAAAACATAAGGATTTCGGCATAACAAAGTTTAATTTATGGTCTGACAATTGCGGAGGTCAAAACAAAAATAAAATTGTATTCTCTATGTATGTATGGATTGCACGAAAACTACAAATTTTTAGAAAAGGGTCATACTCAAAATGAAGGCGATGGTGTTCATGCACTTATAGAGAAGTGTAAGAAAAATAAAAGAATATACACACCCACAGAATGGTACTCCGTGATAAGAAATGCTAAGAAAACACCGCCATTATACAATGTAATTGAAATGGACCATGATGATTTTTTGGATTTTAAGCAATTTGCTTCTGTAACAAATTGGACAAAAAATATCCAAAATGAAAAAGTTTGTCTATCAAAAATCCGAGAAATAAGAGTGTATAAAGAACAAAACTATAAATTTTTTTATAAATATAAATTTGATGAGAACTTCAAAGAAATAAAGATACATGATGAAACTAGGAAGAGAAGAGAAGAAAAGAAAATAAAATTGTTATTGAAGAAATACCAAAAGCATACATATCTGGATTTCCTATAACGGAAGAAAAACGTAAAGATCTTTTATATCTGTGTGATCAAAATTTAATTCCAAAATTTTACCAAAATTTCTATAGACAACCTAATGGTTTCAATGGAAAAGAATATGTAGTCGTGTCAGATGATGACGACTAATTAATACAATATAGTTTCTACTTATTTAACGTTATACTGAATTAATACTGTTTCTGTTATGTTTATTCTTATAATTATTTTTAAGTAACCTTGAATTTATGTTATAAATACTTTTTGTTTGAACTGAATTTTTTTATATATATTTATTTTAGTTTTTGTTTATGAATAAAGTTAATTTAAAAAAAAATAATAGTTTTTTTGTATAACATTTTAACTAAAAATTCGTCTATGTAGGAAAATATAATTTTCAACAATTTTGGTCCAAACTAAAATATTTTATGTATACTTAGGTGATTAACTTAAAAACAATAAACCTATCAAAAACATGCTAAGTATACTTAGACGACCAATAGACAATATTTTCTCCCTGTTAAAACATTCTGTCATTTTTAGCTTTGATCCAATTAAAATTTATAAATTTAGAAAATACTATAAAAATTCTACTCAAATTCTACTAAAAAATGTGAAAGAACAAATGGCGTATCATATATAGTTTACGAGATATCGCGTGAAAACTTTGAGAGCTCATAACTCAAAACTCACTTTTTCGACTTAGAATGTTATAGAATGGAGGCGTCGATATTGTAAAAAATACGATAAATTGCAACTGATAGTTGCTCATTTTGCTATTGGTAGTAGTAGAACCAACACAATTTGCACAATTGCAAACAGAACAAATATTTTTAGTAGTAAAGTGATGGAAAAATTTTAAAGTTTTATATTTATTGCATAGTCGTATATAAGAAATCTAGTGCTATTGCTGCATATTTGAACGTTGCTGTTCAGTCGTCGTGTTCAGTTCGGTTGTGTTGAAAAAACTTAACACGGCCGCTGCTTGTTTGTGGGGCTGCTGAAGAAAAACAAAATCACAACAATGCTCATTAATTTGAGTAAAGTTTACGAAAATATTTCTGTATTCTATCCTCAATTTTGTGTATGAAAATAAAAAAGCAAAACAATACATACAAGAATGACTAAAGCAAAACCTGTTTTGTCTTTTGAAAAGACTCTTTTCGTACATGTGTAGATGATAACACAACAATTTTTTTTTTTTTTTTCATTTACATGAACGTGAGTGATAAATGAAAGAATATTTGGTACTCTGGGAAATACTTATAATACTTGTGTTATAATGTACTGATTACATTATTACACATATCCCCATATAACCGAACTTTTCGAATTGGTTTTGTATAAGCATAAATGAGTCATGATTGGGCCTCATTTGACCTTAGCTCTATACAAACGTCCCTTCAGAAAAATAAAAATGTATGCGAAGTTTATCACACCCTCCTATATCACATTTTAAATATACTAATATCTTAATCATATACTTTTTTACTTTTTTCCTTTCTGTTGTTTAAAAAGAAATTGTTGCTAACGTGCGATCAAATAAAATTGACAAATCTAAACAAGTAAGTGTTTATAATATTTTAGTTGTTTTATTTTTTTTAGAATTTTCTTATGAAGTAAGAAATATTGAGAGCATGACTTGGTATAATCCAAGAAGAAATAAATCTTTATAAAAAGAGAGTCTGCCTTATATTAGTGCTTCGCGCGTTCATGAAAGTAAGGTAGACGATGGTTTTTCTTATTAAGTTGAATTAAAGTACAGAATTAATAGAAGAAAACACATCCGGTTGTATTAATTTTTACATATTTTTGCTTCTGCGAAGCACTAACGTAAGGCAGTAGAACCTGTTTTAGCGATCATTTACGATGAGATTAAAATTATATACAGTGTGTTTTTATGATGCTAAAGAAAAGAAAAATATACATACATATAAGTATTCAATTCAGTTATTGATTTGATCTTAAAGCGAGTAGTGCTGATGTAAAAATATAAGTGTTGTGAAGAGTAAAAAAAGTGTACACCAACAAGTAATATCTAACTGTAAAACAAAAGGTACGTATTGTATTTTGTAATAAATTTTGAAAATATATTAGGGTGAGGGTTATACAATATTCCGCATAGCCGAATTTAACACAGCCATTTGATATACATATTTACCCACTTACTATGTTTATATGGACACAAAATCAGAAAATATTTTCTTATTTTTCAGCAATATAAGTCGAATAGAAATTAAAAAATGAGATAGAGCTGAGTGATATGGAGGAAGAAATCACAGACGAGACGGTTTTGTGTTTTATTTATTTATTTATACTTTTTAAATTTGGTTTGGATATTTTGTATTAAAATAAAAGCCAAATTATTAAAGAATATAAAAAACATGCGTTTTATTACATTAAAAAAGCATTATTAAAAGCAGGGTTCAGGGTTTATGATAAATTGACACGAGTGTACTTTTTAAACTTTTTGTTGTATGCTCACTTTTGTAAAATGAGCAGCTAAGAATTGTTTCCATTTTAAGCATTCTTAAATGTAAACATTTATTTTTTTATTTAGGTACGTATTCGCGTTAGGCATGCCAGATTTGCCGATTTATCGGCATTTTGCTGATATTTTACCTTCAAAATAGTAAAGTGCCGATTTCCCGATTTTTGCTTAAAAATTTTTTACCCAATCGAACAAATTAACGAATTTATTATAACTTTACATAAGCAAAAATTACATGGAGCTTTTAAAACAATTGGGAAAGGAAAATTTACAGTACGGTAGAACACAATTTGCTCCATCACCAATGTCAATTGGATCGATTATGATAGGTTCTAAAAGTCTGATCTAAGGGTGCTAAAATTTTTAAGAAATTTTTTATGGTTCGAAAATAAATTTACACATTTTTGTGGAAAAGTAAAAAAATCTGGAGAAAATTTCCCATTATAAAATGTACTCAGAAAAATCTTTACCTATCCGGTTTTTGTTCGACGGTAACCAATAACAAATGTGATAACCCCACTTTCCTGGATTTAAAATCGGCTTTGCAGTAATTTTCTGTGTTTATTAGTCTATTCTATTTGATCGTGCAATTTGGAATGGTTTTAATAAAAATTTAAAAAACAATATTTTTTCAAAAAACTTCTAATATTGACTAGGATTAGAACCATTAACTAATTCCACATTAGACACACGCTCTAGACAATTGGTTACAAATCCTATTGTAAAAATTAATTAATATTGTTGATAACGATCACTCACTGTCAAGTAATGTATGAAATAACTACATCACTCATAACCAAAATTTTTTACAGGGTAAATGTATAGTAATCCACAAATAATTATGCATTTACATTTTTCTGCAAAAGTGATACAAATTCTAATAGATTTTATTCCAGTAAACCAAAGTTTCGGTGTACCCTTACAAAGAGTTCTTTTATTAGACCTTCTGAATAAAAATTCCCTGAGTTATGCATGTATGTAAAAACAATATTGTGATTTTTGAATTTATTTGTGTTATGTTTCTTTGGTACAAAATAGTGTTTCTTTCAATTGTCGATTTATTGCCGATTTTTAAAACGTAAGTGCCGATAAATGCCGATTTTTTGGGAAAAAATTGCCGATATTTCTACAAATTTATCTGGCAGCCCTGATTCGCGTATATGAATTGTGAGTAGTAACAAATGTAAAATGTATAAATTTGAGAGATTTATATATAAATTTAGAGGACAAAACGATTGCGCATCACCTCCGACGCCACGTCAGAAACACTTCTGGACGATTGTCACACGAGAAAGCTCATTTTACAAAAACAAAATACATTGATTTCGAATTTTCGTCTTCTAAAAATATACTTTTAAGTTACTTCCGGATGATAGTTAGAAGAGTGCATCCATTTTGCTGAAACAAAAAACCATGACTGTTGAATTTTTTTCGTCTGGAAGTATACGTTTTAGTGACTTCTGAATGAGAGTTGGGTGAGAACACACATTTTACAATAACAAAATACATTGTTTCCTAATTTGTATCTTCTTGATTTGTATGTTTATGTCACTTCTGGAAGACAGTTTGAAGAGTGTTTACATTAATGTTGTATTTTATTCATCTGGAAGTGTGGATTGTAGTCACTTCTGTACGATTGTCAGACGAAAGCACACATTTTACAAAAACAAAATACATTGATTTCTAGTTTTCGCCGTCTGGAAGTATAGTTTTAGGTTACTTTCGGATGATAGTAAGAAGAGTACAAAAACAAAAAAATATAAATACTCCATTTTTTAGAGTGAACGCGAAAAAAAATAAAAATAAATAATGCAGAAATTTTGCTAAGTTCAGTGATGTTTTGTGTTTTGTCCAGTCATGTTCAGTTTTAATTATTCATTGTAAAACTTAAATGAGTTATTGAATTTAATATTCATAGAAAAAGAGTGTAATTAATATATTGTGAATCTTAAGTAATAAAAAACAATATGACAGTGCTGTGTTAAAAGTCAACTGTTAATAAACATTTATGAAGGTTTTGTTAATTGGTGAAGTTTATTAAATATATACCAAAAAGTAATTATCTTCAAGGATTATATAAAAAAATTAAAAGTAAGTTGCCATATTTTACATTAAAATACTATTTTAGGAATAAGTTAAACTCTAAACGGCTTCCATTTCCATTATTTTTTAACGAAGTCTAATATGTTTAATTAAAAATGATTTTATATTAAATTTCGTCTCTCTCTTAATTGGTTTAGGAGTTATAAGCATTTAAAGACTTTTACAAGTTGTACGTTTCGGCTTTCATTTGATGAATATTGCATTTTTAACCTATTTAGATTTATTTGAGTTAAATCTTAACTTTCACTATTTTTTTTTGTTTCTAGATTACATATGATCACTTTGAGCAAAAATTTTGTTTGTATTTCATTATCGCAACAAAAAAAAAAATACATTAAAATTTTACTTAAGTATTTAAACGCTAGCTGGAATCATTATATTCAAATTAATACTACTGTTTTATACATAAATTATTTTTTGACTTGGGTCACTTGACACGAAATTGCCCATATAAGATATTTAATATTTAAATCAAATATTTTTAAAACCACCTTTTTTAAATACAATTATTTGGATTTAATTATTCTAATTATAGTCCTTCACTAATATTCTTAAGTTTTTGAAAGTGTATAACTCCTTAAATAGAAGAGAGCAAACAAAAAATAGTATTGCAGTATTAGTGTCAAAAGCAATATCCCGTTTAGGGTCGTTAAGGTGTTCTATCGTTAGTGACTGTAAATAATTTTAAAAATAATCCATGACTTAGTAATTTCAGATCTTTATAGACGGTTTAATTCCAAGTTATTTAAAAAATGTTCATGAAAGGTAATGTTTTTATTGATTCAATAAATAAATTATTTTTTAATTATTTTATTTTTTTAGAAAGCAGTAGCTAATATTGTACCCCCTATTAAAATACTTCTAACCGAATTAAAATATAACAAGTGAGAGTGTTATATTCGGCTATGCCGAATCTTACATACCCACCATCAAATTACTGCCATATAAATAAACTTTGATATTTTGAATATTTTATTATTATATATCGATACTAATGTGAACATCAGGGTAATATTTGAAATAGGTCTATTAATGGGGGTTCAACTACTGACAGTGCTCTTTCGAATTAAAAATACTAATTTGTATAGGGAGTAGGGTTATTTGTACATATATGGATGAATTCTCATAAAAGTCGGTAGGAAGATTTCAGTTCAGTTTATGTCGAATTGCATTGCGGTATCCGTATTTTCAGGCAGTTAAAGTAATTTTCTTAAGGGGACCTTGTATGGGGGGAAAGATTAATTATGAACCGATCATCCTTAAATCTCATAGAACGAATCATATTCATGTAAAATTTCCAACCAGTAATGAGCGTTGTAGTCATTTTCGGTGGGGTAATTATGGACTGATCCTCATAAAAATTGGTAGAGATTTCGGTTCCTATAGAACTTATCAGTGTCGAATTTCATCGCTGTACTCGCATTTTTAAGCCAGTAATGAGCGTTAAAGTATTTTTCTGATGGGGACCTTAAATGGGTAGGGTCAATTATTTGCCGACCCCCACAACATTTTGTAGAGAGATGTTAGATCAAATAAAACTAGTTTATGTCGCATTTCATTGATCTACTAGTATTTTTAAGCCAGTACTGAGTTTTAAAGTCATTTTCTGAAGGGGCCTTATATGGGGGACACTTACGTGTGGCAAATTTCATCTCTATATTCGCATGTTTAAGCCAGTAATCGGCATTATAGTCATTTTCAAAAGGGGACCTCATATGGGGGGTTGGGCCAATTATGGACCGATCCACATACAATTTTGTAGAGAGATTTTGGCTCATATAAAACTTACTTCTGTGAAATTTCATCGCTATACTCGTATTTTTACGCCAATAATGAGCGTTAAAGTAATTTTATGGACCTTATATGGGGGGTAGGGTCAATTATGGACCGATCCACATAAAATTTTGTGGAAAGATTTTTACTCGTATAGAACTTACTTATGTCACATTTCATCGCTATACTCGTATTTTTACGCCAATAATGAGCGTTAAAGTCATTTTATGGACCGATCCACATAAAATTTGGTAGAGAGATTTTGGCTCATATAAAAGTTACTTCTGTGAAATTTCATCGCTATATACGTATTTTTAAGCCAGTAATGAGCGTTAAAGTCATTTTATAGCGGGGACCTTATATTTTGGGTAGGGTCTATTATGGACCGATCCACATAAATTTGGTGGAGAGATTTTCAGTTGCATGTCCAATTTCATCGCTATACTCGTATTATTACGCCAATAATGAGCGTTAAAGTCATTTTCTGAAGTGGACCTTATATGGGGGGTAGGGTCAATTATGGACCGATCCACATATAGTTTGGTGGAGGGATATTGGCTTGCATGAAACCTATGTGAGTCAAATTTCATCGCTATATTCGTATGTTTAAGCCAGTAATCAGAATTATAGTAATTTTCAAAAGGGGACCTTATATGGGGGGTAGGGCCAATTGTGGTCCTATGTCCGACAGAATTTTATTTCGGAGGTCAAAAAACTGACTTATGCGAAATTTTGTGCCATTTGCTTCATAAACAACGAATTTGTGAATGTTTGAAGCTCTTTATACAATATTCGGGGGGTACATTTGTATGGGGGCTATGTGAAATCGTTGACCGATTTTGCCCATTTTCAATACCAAACCTGATCCTGATCTATAAAAAATATTTTGGGAAAATTTCATCTCAATATCTCTTTTTTTGTGGACGCTATCGTACCAACAACAGACAGACGGACATAGCTAGATCGTCTTAGAATCTTACGAGGTCCCAGAATATATATACCGTATGGGGTCTGTGAACAATATTTCGATGTATTACACACGGAATGACAAAATCAATATACCCCCCATATTTTTTGATGGTGGGTATAAAAAAGGGATCCGGTAAGTTATATATGTCTTATTTCATCACGCGGTTCCATTAAAAATGTCGATTATTTGCAGAAAATGTAAAAAATGGACCTGAACGTTTAAATTTCGGTGGGAAATGTATTGATCATAAGAGAATCCTATTTTTATTGCTTCCTAAAGTACAACAGGTAATTTCAATAAATACAAAAGTATGTATATTCAATATTAATTATATTATTTTTGTTTATTTCGTTGAAGGATTAATGCGTTCTAAAATAAAACTTCTACAATTTGGTGGAGTGGTCATAAAATTTCTGAAGAACTACAAAAATATTTTAGAGTCCAACATTTTACAATTTTTGGAAGTATACCAGTCAACAGTTGGAATATTAGTACAGATTTCCGGAAAATTATCTTATTATAAGGTAATAATTCTAAATTTTTGATACATATGTACATTAGACCGACTCACTCTGTATGGAAAGCAAAATCGTGTTTTTGTTACCCCTCTCAAAATTTACCTTGCTTTGTTTTATGATGATTCCCAAAATATTTTAAGTCTAGTGATGACCGTCCGTGAGCTGGACCAAATTAAAAAAAGGTATTTTGGAATTATTATTTTTTTTTAATTTTTGTTTGTTTTGAAACAAAATATCCAATACGTATATTTTCTTTAAAACTGTCCAGCTCAAGAATGGACAACACTTAACAGAAAATATTTTGGGTAACATCATAATACATAACAGCGAATATTATGAGGGGGTAACTCAAGCACCATTTTTTGTGAGTCCGTCTAATGTACATATATTACTTTTTTTAGATTAGTTGTTAAATCAATTATTTTTTCTACTATTTTAATTTCAATTATTTCAATAAAAACTATAAAATTTCATTTTTTTTTATTAGTTCTTCATTTACATAACCGAGCCCTTTAGGGCCTTATATGGCTAATTAAAGCTACTAACTAAAAATACTACAAAAAAAATTTTATTAAGAAGAGAAACCCATCTTCTAGAAGATAAGATAGGAACACTTGTAGATGATACTAAGTAGTCACTTCAAGAAGTGACTTCCTAGTTACATCTAGAAGAGTCTTTGGCAATACCTTACTTCCAAGAGTCATCCAGAAGTATCTTCCGCGGGTCTTCCGGAAGTATCTTCCACGTTACTCTTAGACGTTTCCCAGCTCGGCATCAGTTCTTCCCGACTGGTGACAAGAATTCTTATACTTCCGCAACATGGCTGGCGAGCTTTTAGCACGTTTGGAAGTTTCATACGGGTAACTTCCGCAATAGAAAATGTTTGTAGAGTTGGCACAAATTGTGCCTGTGTTTTGTCATAACGCACAGTGGTATAGGAAAAAAAAAGGGAAATAATTCGGTAACTTCTAAACGGTTAATCCGATTTTGATGAAAGAGGAGGTGTTGTCGAGTTTAGGTTTTGAATTTGGACCTTATAGGCCAACCAGGGGCCCGGCGGGGGGTCCTCAAATTAGGACACCTCGGCTATGTTAAATTTTTAAAACGATCCTATTTCTTCATTTGAGTTCCGATTTAAAAAAAAATATCTCTTATAGTTTAGGAGATATTCGCATTTGAAAATTAAATTTTTTAAATTTTTACCGTCCTTTTTCATCTTTTAGAAAATTTACCTAGCACTATTATTTTCATCCATATATGTAACAAATTTAAGAGTTAACCTTATGGATGAAAATAATAGTGCTAGGTAAATTTTCTAAAAGATGTTGAGTTTTCCCTAATTAATTTGTCACTTAAAAAACATTAGGTAGGCATGTTATATATCAATGGAAAGGTAATTTTGTCTATTTTTCAAAACTGTGTATAATTTTTGAAAATTAAAAAATTCGCGGAATACTTTTTTTTAAAAAATTAAAAAATGTTTTTTATTCAGTTTTTGCGAAGATACAAATTTTTCAAATTGCAATAAAAATTTTATTTATGAATATTTTTTGATGAAATTTTACAGTTAGGTAGATTTTTTTACTCAAAATCCAAAATTAAATAAACATTTCGAATTTTCTTATTAGAAATCCCGGAATTCCCAAAAAAGTTTTAAAAAATCCCAAAAATGGGATTTTTTGGTTTTTTGCCTATTATATCCATACCAGGGGCGGGGTTATCGAAACCCGTTACAAAATGATTAAGAACATATTGGGTCATATAAAACAGGTCACTATAATTTGATATCGACTATGCGATTTGGGAATTTTTGCTCAAAATTGAATTTTCCATAAAAAATATGTTTTTTTTGGATGGACCTGGTCCCCTCGGTATCAAATTTTTTTAGGTTTTGTTTCATTTATCGTATTTTATGTAAAGTCAGCTTTCCAAAAAGTATAAATTCTATATACATCTTTTTAGAAACTTTTTAGATAACTTAAAAAGAAAAAGATACTTTTTTCCCAAAAAAATGACAAAAAATTGCCTTTTTTTAATTTTTTAAAATGCCTATAACTTTGGACTCAGTCATGATTTTTACATAATTCTTTCACTGCTTGATATATAAACTTGTTGTTAAGCGAATAAAAAAAAATGGCGAAAATCGGGAATATTTGGACCCGCTATTATCATAAAACTAAAGGACGGTAAAAATTTTAAAATTTTAATTTTCAAAAGCGAATATCTCCTAAACTATAAGAGATAATTTACTGCTACGACGACATTTTTATAGTGCTCGAATAGGAGATTCTATATACGAAATTTAAATCGGAACTTAAATGAAGCAATAGGATCGTTTTAAAAATTTAACATATCTGAGGTGTCCTAATTTGAGGACCCCCCTCCGGGCCCCTGGTTGGCCTATAAGGTCCAAATTCAAAACCTAAACTCGACAACACCTCCTCTTTGTGCATACCAAATTTCATCAAAATCGGATTAACCGTTTAGAAGTTACCTAATTATTTCCCTCTTTTTTTTCCCTATACCACTGTGTAACGGTTTACTTTAATGATGTTTTATTTTGCGTTGTCTTTCTTTTGTTGTTATCTTTAAGTTAATTGGGCATAAATCTAGCGTTCTAATCCAGCTGATTTTAAAAATTTGTTTGTACCACATGATACTTTTCCTTGTGACTTCAACAAAGGAAAAAATTATCCGTTCTATTAGGTCCGGGAGTTATGGTCCTCCAAAGTTTTGATATATAATTGAATATATCTCGATTACTGAATAACCGATATGGTCGAAATGGGTATCATTGGAAAGGTCTATGAAGGAGCTTACCTTTGATGTATAAAATGACATATACCATTAACCCATTGAGAGCCAGGGTCAAATTTTATGTTTTTATTTCGACTTTTTTTACAAAAGTACCATTATTTCATAAATATATCGATATAAGGGTACCTCATCTCACATGAAATATTGTAGACAACATTTGGGGCTTTCCCATGATATATGTTTGAAAGCTATAACCCATTAATTGCAAGAGTTATGGTAATTTAAACAAATTTTTTAAACAAAACAAATTTTTTAAATCAGCTGGATTAGAACGCTAGTTTATGTCCATCCCTATTCCGGTGCGGATCAAATTTTTTTGCTTGCACAACAACAAAACATTCTCTTTTACCCTACTCTAATTTATTTGGAAGTATCCTTCTGTGTATGCTTTTCACATAAAATTAAGTAAACAAACATATTTTTTGCAAGAAAAAAGAAAAATAAGCACGACTTACATTGAAAAAAAAGCAAAACAACAAGTAGGACCGAGCAAAAATACAGAAATAAACGCTTCATAAAAAAGCACAAAATTGTTTTTTTTACCAGTCTTTGCACATATTCTTATTTCATTCTTACATGTAAAAACACGAACACTCTCAATCTCGACATTTTACATTTATTTATCAACAGAACTATTTATCAACAAATCTTACATTTCATTTTAGAATGCTAGTGCAAAATAAAACTTTATGCTCTTTCAGTTGTGAGATTTTTACAATCAGTTTATTTCTCAAAAATGTCCATGTGCATGAAAAAACGTTTTTCTTGTTATCTCAATATTGTACGAAAATAAAAAACATTACTAATAGTATCATGCAAGAATGAATAAAGCAAACTTTTATTTATACCCTTCACCTTCGTGAGAAGGGTATATATAAGTTTGTCATTCCGTTTGTAATTTCTATAATATAATTTCCCGACCCCATAAAGTATATATATTCTGGATCCTTATAGGTAGCGGAGTTGATTAAGCTATGTCCGTCTGTCTGTCCGTCTGTGTGTTTGTTGAAATCAGTTTTTAGAGGACTCCAGATGTCGGCGAGATCCGAATCTACAATAATTCTGTTAGACATGCTTTCGAGAAGATCGCTATTTAAAATCAGCAAAATCGGTCCATAAATACCGGAGATATGAGCAAAAATCCGAGACAACCTCTGAAAATTTCACAAAAAAGAAAATTTTTTTCATGCTTTGATATAAGCATTGTGTTTCATTGCCTTGTGTATATTGTTTTTGTTTCTTGGTGTATTCAGTTTCGTATGTTTGGATGTCTATTGGTTTCATTGCTTTGTGTATTTTGTTTTTGTTTTTTTGAGAATTTCGTTTCGTATGTTTGGATGCCTGTGTGTTTCATTGCCTTCTGTATATTGTTTTTGTTTCTTGGTGCATTCAGTTTCATATGTTTGGATGTCTGTTGGTTTCATTGCGTTGTGTATATTGTTTTTGTTTCTTGATGTATTCATTTTCGTATGTTTGGATGCTGTTGGTTTTACTGCCTTGTGTATTTTGTTTTTTGTGTGGTTATTTCGTTTAGCGCAGTTGTTGTTCATTTGTTTTGCTATTGTTATAATAATGATATAGTCAGAAAAATGAAATAAATATAAATTTTAATAAATTGATATTTATTAAATACACTATGGTGAAGGGTATATAAGATTCGGCACAGCCGAATATAGCACTCTTACTTGTTTTTGTTTGTTTTTGTACACGAATGGAAGCTAAAAAAACAAAATTTATTTGTTTTTTTCATGAGCGTGAGTGATAAGTGAATGAATATTTGGAACCCTGATTAAAAGGGTTTTAGTAACGTATAAAAAGAATATATTCAATAATGCCTTATATAGGAGCATTAATGAAGCGCATACATAAAGCACAGATCTAATAAAATATTAAATACACGATATAAGTGCAACTAGTTGCTATAAAATAAACGCTTTTTGGATTCAAAACCTTCGCTTCTAAGTGGCTCATCTCAAACAAAAATCATGTACTATTAATGCGCACCAGTAAGTGATTTCGGATTATAGTCTCCCTTACAAAATTGCTTCCAGGCAAGCAGTATTTTTTGCTGGGTAATGGAACTAAATTTGAAAAAATTTAAATTAATGCATTTTTCAAGAAGTAATTATATTCCTGTGCCTCGTTTCTGTAAATTGAAGAAAAAACATTGTGAATTGAAACAACATATCATTTCTCACATGCAAGTGTTTCTGTAAGAAAATCTTGTGAGAACTATCTGTCATTTACGTTTTTTGACGTAAGTTATTGGACATTTGTGAGTAATAGTGTTTCTGTAAGAAAATTTTAGTAGAAAAAAATTTAAGTAAAAAAAAAATAATTTAAACATGAATTCTCTGAAATAATGAAAAAGTAATGTTATATTTATAATTAATTAAGATTAAAATAAGTATTGTTCACTAATTTTTAGAAAATAAGAGAAATTTCGGATATACAGAAGCAAATGCTAAAAAAGTACGTGGACGTAAACTTAGAATTTGCCAATGGCGAATTTAGTGGGATAATTTTTCAAACAATTTTCATTTAATTTCTATATTTTTTCTTTATTTATTGTTCGTTTATAAATTTATTCGGCAATTTTTGTTTTCTTCTTTTAATTTTTATGTTTTTGACAGCTATTTTATTGGAAATTTCCAATAAAAACATAATTCGTGTAGCCTCTTCTCACTTTAAGTTACAGAAACACTTTTTACTCACAAATCGAAAAACGATGGAATTTTTTGTTTCACACTTCTCGATGTGAGAACTTCTCACTAAAAGTTACAGTAAAAGTAATTGCCAAGTTGAGTCTGTTGATCGTGGAATCTTATTAAATCATAACGTAAACTTTTCTTCGCATATCACCATGACAATAAATAAGGCTAGAGGTATGCTTGCATTTATTAAAAGATGGGCAAAGGAATTTCGCAACCAATACATCACTAAACAGATTTATGTCTCCCTTGTGAGACCTATATTGGAATATGGTTCTGTCATTTGGGATCCTTATTATAACGCTCATGTTTAGCATTGAGTCCGTCCAAAAACAATTTCTGTTGTTCTGATAGCGTGGCTTACCATGGAATCCTTCAATAATCCATCCATCATATAATGATAGACTAAAATTAATAAAACTGCCTACATTACATAGTAGAAAATCTATGGATAACATAATATTTATGTTTCAATTAATTAATGGTGAACTCTGCTCTGAATTCCTCGTTAGTTATGTTTCTTTTAATGTTTAGTAGTTTGGCTGTGAAAGCGTAACAAACAGACAGTCTCTGTCATATAATTATAGGATATAGGTAAGGATAGTTTTATAAAAAGCGGGCGTATATAAATATAAATCGGTTTAGTAGTTTTTGCATGTTGTGATTGCAAAATTGTTGTAATAATAGTTTTACAAAAAGTGGGCGTAAAAAGAGCGTGGCATCCGATCATGATCTTATATAGACTTATGTTCTTTTTGGGGTTAGATCTATTAACGGTCCAAATTTTATGTAAATCGGTTGAGTAGTTTTACCGTGAAAGCGAAAGAAACAAACGCACAAACAAGATAAGAGATAAATATATGTTCAGAAGAGCTTATAAACGAAATTCAGGATTGGAGAGTTTCAGACCATCGGTACATAACATTCAAAATACTACGGCCACCACCAAAGCCTATAAAGTTTCGGAATAAGTCTAAAACTAATGGACTCTCACTTCCCAACTGCAATATCGGGTACCATAAATAAAGCGATATTGGAGGAAGTGGAGGCTAACAAATAGTTTTTACAACTGGCATGGTTAAGGACACCATCAAAGGCTTTGCGCCCTATAAAGCTGCTGGAACGGATGGCATTTTCCCGGCACTTTTGCAAAGGGAGGCGGGGCTGGTTTCGGTACATCTGTCAAAGATTTTTACACCATTAAATGGCAGGATGCAGGGGTAATATTTATACCCAAACCAGGAAAACCTAGCTATGCGACACCTAAACCCTATCGATCGATAAGTCTTACGTCCTTCCTACTTAAAACCTTGGAACGGATAGCCGATAGTATGGTTAAAACCAGTATACCAGACAGAGATCTCAAATATAAGCAGCATCGGTAAAGACGGAACTTTAGAGGAAATACCTATAGGAATGATACACGGATGGCTCTAAATTGGGAGACAGAAACAGAAATATACCACCGTTTACTTTTCACAACACAGAACTCCGAGCAATAACGGAATCCGTAAATTGGATTAAAATAAATATGGCTCCCACAGGGCTGGACATATTTCCCATTCTTTAATTACAATCTTTATTTACAATCTATTCATTTAAGGATAATAAATAAATTTGATACAATATACAATAACGAAAATAATATATATATATATATATTTATATATATTTACATACATTAGAGTGTTTCCAAGTGAATTTACAAGGGGAAAATATTGATTTTTTTTTCAGTTTTTGCTCAAATTTGGCCATTTAGTAACAAATTTTGAACTTTTTTTGTAAAGGAATCGTAATATGCACAGAGTAAGCATTTCGGAAAGATATAAAACACAAAAATTTCTTGAAAACTTTAAAAGTTATTGCAAATATATATATATATATATATATATATATATATATATATATATATATATATGTATATATATATTTATATATATTTACATACATTAGAGTGTTTCCAAGTGAATTTACAAGGGGAAAATATTGATTTTTTTTTTCAGTTTTTGCTCAAATTTGGCCATTTAGTAACAAATTTTGAACTTTTTTGTAAAGGAATCGTAATATGCACAGAGTAAGCATTTCGGAAAGATATAAAACACAAAAATTTCTTGAAAACTTTAAAAGTTATTGCAAATTCCTTAGGCCATTAACGTGTCTCACAGCACATGAATTCGAAATGTGACAAAAAAATATGTTTAACATCCCGCCCCTTGAAACACTGCAACAAGAAAGGCAAAGGATACTGCGGGGTAAATGAGCTGAAAACAGAGTTAAATAAAAACGGGTAACATTTTTTCAAAATAACAATTCATTTTGTATAATATTCATTAATACAAAACAGTAATAAAAAAATCAAACTATACGGCCAGACATCACTTTTATTACAATTGTGGCCGGGGTTTGTTGTTGCTGGCTGTACGGATAGGGTTGCTGTTTCTGCTGGTACGGCTGGAGTTGTTGTTGCTGCATATACGGCTGGAGTTGTTGTTAATACTGCGGCTGTTGTTGCATGCAATGTTGGGGTTGCATGCAGCAAACATGTTGTGGTTGTGTTTTAAAGACCTTGGATTTGCCACGTTTATTTTTCCTTCTTTTGGAGGAACTTTGATCCTTGGGACTGCCGCAGGTGTGGGTTTGTTGTTGGGCTGCGGGTTTGTGCCCCTTTTTTACCTTATGACAGTGGATGAGGGTATGGTGCACTTGTCTTTCATGTGCGAGTGGGCCAGGCAGTTGAAGCAATAGCGGTACTTCTTGACCGTTTCCCACCGCTCCCAGGGCATGCTCGCTTTTGCATAAGCGACAGTCCCGAAGGATCTCGTCTCTGGTGGTTTTTGCATCCTTAGATGTAGGGGGGGCCTCTACTGATTTACGGTGGACTTCCAGGCGGCGATTCACGTTCGACATCTTGCTAAGGGTAAAATAAATAGAGAGAGAAGAAAAAAAGGAAAAAATACAAATTAGTCAATTTCTGACTTTGGCAAGAGAACAAGCTTCACTATGGGGCGGATAAAAATACCCGAAGCTGTTCTCACGTCCGCTGTGCGGACCTTGCTGTCAATGCCTACATGGGTCTTCTCTATCCTACCTAAACGCCATTCATTAAATTATGCTTAATTAATTCTCCGAAGGAGTTCTTTGAGGTATTCCTCTTTCCATCGCTGAGCAAACTGATGATGGAGCACTTTGAGTTTTTTCCTTTCAGAAAATGACCTGGGGTTAAAGGGAATAAATCGAAGGGATCATCGCTCATTGCAGTTAAGGGTCGCTTTTGTGGCGAAGCAAACAAAAACGAGTACATAGCCTTTCATTATTCGCCAACCTCTACCAATGTAGGATTTTATGTCGAAGGGACCTGCGAAATCCAAACTGGTATGGGTAAACGGTCTCGTAAGAGAAGCACGTTCAGGGGTAAAGCCACCATAATCTGTTTTCTTTCGATATATCTTACATTCCTTGCAATTGAAAATAATAGTACGAAATAGATTTTTTAAATTGGGGACCCAAAACTCATTTCTAACTAATCTGAGCATTAAAGAATGGCCTCCATGGGTAGAGCATTTGTGAACATATTCAACAATCGGGTAAAACGGGCTGCATAAGGCAGAATTTTAGGGTAACGCTCATCGTACGTTAAGGCAGGGGATCGAGTTAAGCGACCATTGATTCGGACAAAACCATTTGAATCAATAAACGGGTTCAAAGTGAGTAAATTATTCTTTGAATAAATGGGTTTACCTTTCGAGAGTAGAGAATATTCGGGAATATAATTCTTTTGGCATTCTAGAACCAACCGATCTCGAGTAAATTTCATTTCTGATTGGGTTAAATCTAAGGTGTTATACAAGCATTTTCTGGTTTTTAAATATTGTAAACACCTGAACCAATACGAAATAATTCGCATTGCACGTGGTAAATCTGAGAAACGTTCCACTATGTCAAAAGTTGGTTCTGTCTGAACAGAAAAAGATTGAACTTCTAAATGCTGATGTTCGGTAACTATAACACGAGGGACCATGCCATCATAGAGGGTTATCAACTAAATCTCGAGCAAGAGTTCCACGACTTGCGAGATCTGCAGGGTTATCTTTGGAATCTACATGAAACCAATTCTCATTACCAACTTTCTTTACGATTAAGGCAAATCTGTTTTTGACAAAGGTTGGCCAATGGCACGGGGGCTTTTTTAGCCAAGATAAAACTACATTAGAATCAGTCCACAGATAAATCTTTCTCTTGTCTAGATTTAATTGACTACATAAGGATTTTACTATATTTGACATCAAGCCGCTCCACAAAGTTCTAAACGGGGTAATGTTTCAGACTTAACAGAAGCTACCTTCGTCTTTGCAGAGAGTAACTGTGAAGAGATTTCATTCGAAGAAATACTTCAAACGTAAAGCGCCATTAACCTTTTCTGAGGCATCAGAAAATGCATGAAGTTCTATATAATAACTCGGGTGAAAATTAACTTATCTTGGAATGTTCATTTTCTCAATATTCGTAATCATTTAAAAATGAGTGCCATTGCACAAGGGTTAAGGGTTTTAAACATTCATCCCAATCTGTCTTGTCTTTCCATATTTGTTGCATCCTAAAAGCATCTTCTAGCTCATGGGAGCCAGCAAGTACATCGTGGACGTACATCTGGGTTTTCAAAATTTCAGATGGGTTTTCAAAATTTTCGGACGTAGGGGTTCACAATCGTTGGCTAATTGTAAAAGAGTTCGAATCTTTAAATACGGCGCACAATTCACTCCGAATGTGGCAGTAGCTCATAGTCCTTTATATCAGCTTCGGGATTACAGCGGTACAAGACCCGTTGAAATTGTGTCTGTTCGGGATGAATTAAAATTTGGCGATACATTTTCTCAATGTCAGCGTTAAAAACGTAACGAAAGAGTTGCCATTGTAGGATTAAGACCGTTAGGTCTGTCTGTAAAACAGGACCGGAGTACAAAACATTATTAAGGCTTACGCCATTGGAGGATTTGTTCGAGGCATTAAATACCACACGAAGTTTAGTGGTCACACTATCGGTTTTAAATACTGCATGATGCGGTAAATAATAATTAGTCGCATCTGAACTCGGAGGGTTAACTGCTCTGATATGGCCCATTTCGACATACTCTCTAATTACAGTATCATACTATGATTTTAAATCGGGGTTTTTCAAAAGTCGAGTTTCATTTCGCCTAAACTGGGACAGAGCACTATGTCGAGAATCTCCTAATGTCACTTCAATAAGAAATTCCCGACGAAAGGGGAGTGAAACTACATAGCGACCATCGGGGTTCCTATAGGTAGTAGTCCGGTAAAGTTTCAGTTTCCGACAACCGTGTCGCTTGTGGAACTTCTTCAAGTTCCCAAAACCGAGCAAGTTTATCGTTCAGCTCCACTTGATTGCAAAACGATGCAATAGTATAAGGGGGTTCAGATTGAAAAACTTTACCAGTTACTGTCCAACCAAAAACTGTTCTCTGGGCGATCAGGTTGCCATTCGGATGCTTTCTAACATCCGAAGTTAAAATTTTTTGGATAAATATTTCCTCCTAATAGAAAATCCATACGGGTACACATGACGTCGGTCATGGTAATATCGGGAAAAGTAGAGCTTATAATATCTGTAAGAGAACACGAGGGCAACCGACCGGTAATCTTCTTGACTACATATGCACAAATTTTCAATTTGAAACTCGGGTCTATTGGAGAACCAATAGTAAGAACGCACATAGTCGAGGAATTTCCAGCCAAGCAATCCATCATACCAGTAACATTTATCGATGGCACCGAAAATGTTGGTATTGCAAGCTTCCTTTGTAATCTCCTAGAGATAAAGGTACCTTGCGAACCAGCGTCTACTAGCGCTCTTGCTGTGCATCTGAGATGGTCAAAATGGACTATACAAATAGCCGAGCCCAAAAGGACTGTGGAATGGGGGTTAGGGCTCAGATGTGCAGCATACGTATGAACGTTTTGAGTCGCTGCAGAAGTTGATGAGGGAAAATTGAGAGGGTGTTGATTTTGATTGCTTGCTGGAAACGGGTTTATATTATGCTGGTTTTGGTTAGATAAGGTTTGAATATACGGGGGTTGAATTGGTACATTTGTACCACAAGCTATAGGGAGCTGGGTTGAAATTTGCGAACCTTGACCTTGCGACCTAGGATCTCTATGAAGCAAAGAGTGATGCTTCTGTCTACACAACGAACAAACATGAGTACTTCTACAATTCTTAAAATCGTGAGAAGTCGCCAAAAAATTTGAAGAACACCTAAGTCTCTTGACAGTTGACAGCCTATCATCTACACTCTGACTCAAGAAGTTAGGACAAAGTCTTAGGGGGTGTGGTCCTTGACAAAGGAAACAACGACAAACTGTGGGACTCGGGGTAGTGTTTGTCGCAAAACTTTGAACTCTTCTAGATTCATTAAATGATTTCTTTGGGGGGTTACAACTCGAGTTCTTTTTCGACACAGTATTCTGGGGTTTGTTTTGAACGGATTTGGACTTTCGAATATCAGAAATAGACTCAAGAGTTTTGGAATGAGCTGTCAAAACAGCGTCTATATCTTCCCACTTTGGAGATTTTGGACAAAGTTTCTTGGGCTGTTCCCAGAGACTTAAAGTATTCTCGGGTAGCTTTGTAGCACAAATATACACTAACATGACGTGATAAAATATTTCCGGGGTAACTTCAAATAATGAAAGATTCGTAATACAGTCATTCGGTCCTGTTTCTTGGGTAAGGGGTTTAGTACTCAAAAGAGTACGAAGCTGTTCATTTATGAGGGCGTCTTTGTTCTTTGGGTGTTCAAGGAGATACCACGGGTATAAGTGCTATAAGAAGCCATATACCTAGACTTCACCTCAACGATCTGTGGGGTTTTTAATTGTTCAGCCTCGATCAACAAAGTATCGAATGCTGAACGAACAGCTTCCCATAAACTGGTTAATTCTTTTTCGTGGCTACTTAATGAACCAATTCGATGTTCACCAGCGGGAATTATCGAAACATAAGCCTCAAATTCTGCCAAACGATCGGCATTACGAATCAATGTGGACATGTCCATTTTTGATCTTAATAAGTAACGGGTAATTTTGACAAAAAAGCAAGAAAAATTAGGGGGAAATTGAAAAATATTTAAAAAATAGAGTAAACTTGCTAAAAAAATAAAAAATAAACAATTTAATCCTCAAAATTAATTTAAAAGATTGAATTTTATCACGTATCAAGGATTTAAGGATCAGAATAAAATCGAAAATCGATAAAAAATGAGTAAAA
Source organism: Lucilia sericata (assembly GCF_015586225.1). Lineage (NCBI taxonomy): Eukaryota > Metazoa > Arthropoda > Insecta > Diptera > Calliphoridae > Lucilia > Lucilia sericata. The sequence continues at coordinate 16,745 of NW_023996156.1, read as the reverse complement.
ATTAAAAAAAAAATCAAACGTAAACTCCTCAAAAAACGGGTAAAAATGATAAAAAATATTAAATATTAAAGTGATTTTACACGTTGTTCGTTTATGGGTAAAAATTTTACAAAAAATATGTTTAAAATATTTTAAACAACAATTTGTTATTGTGTAAAAGCACTTTAAATATTAAACAAGTAAGAGTTCTATATTCGGCTGTGCCGAATCTTATATACCCTTCACCATGATGTGTTAAAAAACAGTCAGTACGAATTTTATTACAAAAAAATTAAAAAATACCAATTGTATCCCATTTTATACGTTTTAACTTAATCCGGCCTCTACATGCTTAATTTCATATTTCTAGGTTCAATATTACAGAAATTTCAAAAAGTACCTTTTGTAAAACGAAAAAGTACCAAAAATATGTAGGTTCTTACCTAGTCAAGGCCCTACATGCTAAATTTCATGTTTCTAGGTTCAATATTATAGAAAATTCAAAAAATACCTTTTGTAGAACGAAAAAGTACTAAAAAGTCCCCTTTTATTTGTTCTGGCCTAATCCGGGCTCAACATACTTAATTTCATGTTTCTAGGTTCAATATTATAGAAAATTCAAAAAGTACCTTTTGTAGAACGAAAAAGTACCAAAAAGTCCCCTTTTATAGGTTCTTACCGAGGCAAAGCACTACATGCTAAATTTCATATTTCTAGGTTCAATATTATAGAAAATTCAAAAAGTACCTTTTGCAGAACGAAAAAGTACCAAAAAGTGCCCTTTAATGTGTTCTCGTCTAATCCAGGCTCTACATATTTAATTTCATGTTCCTAGCCAATAACAACGTAACGTGATGTTCATTCTTTGCTTTGTGTTTATAAACAAGAATTACAATAACAAATAACAAAAAAAAAATTACCGTTTGATACTGTGTTTTGTTTGTTTATTGTTTTGTATAAGCATGCATGAAGAAAGTATATTTTTGATGAAATTTTCAGAGGTGGTCTCGGATTTTTACTCATCTCTTCGTATTTATGGGCCGATTGGGCTGATTTTAAATAGCGTTCTATTCGACCGTATTTCCGATAGAATTATTGAAAATTCCGATCTCGCAGATATCTGGGACTTCTGAAAACTGATTTCAACATACACACAGACGGACAGACGGACATGGCTAAATCGACTCCGCTATCTATAAGGATCCAGAATCCTATAAAGGGTCGGAAAGAAAAGGTCGAAAAGAAAAAAAAAGAAAAGGTCGAAAAGGTCGGACAAGAAAAAAAGAGAATGGAAGAGTAGACGTGTAATATTTATTGTCCGCAAAAAAGTTTAAATAAGTGTAGAAATATTACTTAAAAAAATATTAACACTGGCTAAATGTATTAAGCAAGAAATTCTACAAATTATGATATAAAAATCTTTTGATAATATTTATAAAACACTTGTAAATTTATATATAAAGTTTTAAATAAACTATAATCAAATCTGTGAGAAATAAAAAAAGAATCAATAAAAAAGAATAAATCTCTAAGCAAAAAAGAAAAAAAAAAACACATTTAAAGCAACTTAAAAAAAAGAAACAAGGAGAATTTTTGTGCATAAGTGAGATTAAAAAGAAGAAACAATATCAAAATATAATACAAGAATGCAAAAAAAAAGTATAAATCTTAAAGAATAAAGGAAAAAACAAAAAACCTATTTCAAACAACTTATGAAAAAGAATTAAATTGCAAGTGAGAACAAGAAAAGAAAAATATCAAAAGAAAAAAAGTATAAGAAAGCAAATTAAAATAAACTCCAATGAGAATCTGTGCATAAATGAAAACAAAAAGAAGAAACGATATCTAAAGATAATTCAATAAATAATAAAATAAAAAGAAATAAATTGATCATAAAACGTTGTAAAAACCATTAAATAATTATAATTTGCATAAATTCCGGCTGTTCCTTAATTATGGTCATTTCATGTAACTACTGCAGTGAAGCCTGCACCAAAACTAGAGGCTATGTTGTTTGTCTCCTGTGCTCCAAAAAATATCATACTGATTGTGCCAATAAATCCAATCCCAAACTTACAAAATCAATGCTTGAGGACATAAGTAAAAGTAATGGGGGCTTGGTTTTCAGATGTGAGAAATGTTGTAATGATCCCCCTACTAATAACTCGGATATGAAAGAAGTTTTATCGCGATTCACAGCGCTGGAAAATCAAATTCAAAACTTAAAAGAGCAGTTAACAAATGATGTAATTGGCCAGCTTACTGATATAAAAACTGATATAAAAAATTGTACTATGAAAATGTCCAAGTTTGAAGATGCTACAAACTCCAAAATTGCTAATTTGGAAATGGAAAATAATTTTCTACATAGACAAATTAATCGTGCTGATATAATCCGTGGAATTCCAGAAAAAGATGTGTCTAATGAAGAGATGAAATCAATTGTCGTTAAAATTTTCAATAAATACATTGATTCCATAGAAGAATATGATATAAATTTTAACGCTTTTATAAATAAAAGGAAAGCCGTCTTAGTTAAATTGAATAATGTTCATAAACGTGATCAAATAATGAGCAATTACAGGGCTGTTGTAAAAAATAAGGAGATTGCCAATTTAAAACTTACGGATGTGATGGAAACCGATATTAATAGCCGAATTTACCTGGACAATAATCATACACCATTGGAATCTAAATTGCATTTTATGTTCCGTAGTCTTAAGCGAAATAATGTTATTAATGGTTTTAAAATATCTTACAAGAGGGGTTATAGCATTTCTTAAAGATGGTTCTCAAAAAGTGTTAACTAAAGATAAAATTATTACTAATGCTGATAAAAAAATATCTGAAGAAGACTTATTTGCTTAATATTAAATTTGAATTATATAAACTTATTACAAATATGTCCTATTATATTTAGTTATTGTTATAATTATGAATTTAATTTCTCAATATTAAATTACTTTATTAAAAAACCTGAGCTGAAGAACTTATTATTAATAATTTATTGTTATTAATAATGTGCTCTTCAATTTTTAATTGCTACCACTACCTTTAATTTGTTTATATATATGTATATTATATAATGAATTTTTATTAATTAAAATTTTTTTATTTTCTATTTTTTTAAAATTTTTTTCTCATCATAACATATATATTTGAAAATAAATTCCAATGTATTAATTTAAATTCTTTTTGGGGACAATATTTGTACATAGTTACTTTATAAATTTTGTTTATAAGTTTCATAAACTTGATAATACTAAATTGATTATAATTTTTTTTTTTAAATGGATTTGAGTTGTAATATAGGGACAGTAGTAACAGCAATTATTTTTCCCAACTTAACTCACTATATTTGAATGTTGCACACTTGAATGCCCAAAGCATTGCGCCCAGTAATCGATCAACAAAAATAGATGAAATCAGGGATGTGTTTTCTAGTGGTGCGCACAGTGGGGCAGAATGGAAATTTTTTGGAAATAAATCTGGCATTTCTAAACGGCTGATCCGATCGGGATAAAATTTGGCGTGAGCGTAGCCAAGGAGTATTCGAGTTTAAGTTTTGAAGATGAACCCTGCAGATGCCCCAGATGCTTTTCACCCAAATACAAAGATTTTTATATTTTGTGAAAGCGCTAAAACTATGATTTATATCAAAATTTTAATAGGATCGCAGATAGCTACAACAATTTAGTCCATATTTATCCCTTAATATAATTTTTTAGTTAGATATGGAAATTCTCGACCCTTTACAAAAAATTTCAAGCCAATATCTCAATTACATTCAAAAATATGTTCATTTAAACCTGTGTCCTTTAATTTCATCTTTTTCATATTTTAGTATTAAGTATGACAGAACATACATTTGGTGTTGAATAAAATATTTGGACAATTTTTAAAAATTATTTAGTTAATTATTTTATTATAATATTGTATATTAAATAAAAAAAATTATAATTTTATTATGAGCCACGCACAACAACACCTAAATCACCCCACACAAATTACCTTTCCCGCCCACCGAAATATAAAACACAATTTAATACAATATCATCAGTTAGTATAATAGCTTTTTTTATTTGAATTGTTTATCTTAAACATAATACAATTAATTCTTACAACCTACTTATATAGTTAATTCCTAACACTACTTATTTTCTATAAAATAATCTGTCATATCGGTATACATATCCAGAAGGTAATATAAGTCCTTTAAATCTTCCTTGTTTTGAGATGATAGAGTTTCATAACAAATCCATCTTTTTCGCATAGTTGAAAGAACAGGATCAGAAGATAGAAGTAAACTATTAAAAATATCTTCATTCTGTGATTGCCTGGAGCATTTTCTTGAGCTGAATAGTTGAACATGCTTAAAATCTCGATTCCTCGCTTCCTGGGCTTCTTCTGTTAACTCTCCAAGTGGAAGAATATTCGATTCAATTATTATTTGACCATGACACAATACTTTGTGTACTGTTGGTGTTAGTTCCCTCCATGGATACAGAGATACAAGTAATTTAGAAATTTCAGATATATATTCCCCAAATCGATTTCCATTAATTTTATGTTTACTATTCAGTGCCATTAAAATAGTGTTAACTCTTCGAAGCAACTCCTTGTCGATTCCAGTTATTTTTGAAGTAATTTCAAAATCACGAAAAAACCTTCTCGACGTATTACCGTCATTTGTACTACCGCAACTTGAAAGTGGTTTGTCGATGTTTAATCCCATCTGAACTTTAAATTCTTCTTGGATTCTGCTTTTTTTCGCAGCTATCAGTTCTTTCAATTCTTCATTATTTTTTGTTGATTTAGTAGGATAGTTTGTTTTTTTTTCCTGGATCGCCTTGTATGATGGTAATATATTGTGTCCTTTTTCATGCAGAGCTTTTCTTAATATTTGGTACTTATTTCGACTGAGACCCAGTTCCAACATAAGCGCTATTGCTTCCTCTTCAGTAAAATTTGATTATGATGTTGGAGTTGGTATACTTTCCACAATTCGCTTAAGTCGTTTTGGTGATGCATTAGGAAGAATAGTTGCAATATGTACGACATCCATATGTTGGTTTCCCTTTTTCAGCATTTCGTTAAATGTATCAGCAATTTCCTCATTTGAGATTGAAAAAAGTTTTTGTGTGACCCTCTTTTTTTTGACCTTGAACATAAGTCTTCGTATGGCTTGCAAGGCGCTCCTATTGATGTGTTGTAAGTTGAGATTTCCGTAGTAGTTTCCGTCCAACTACAAAATTTTAATCGAAATTTCTTTTGATTTCCATCCACAGACTTACTTTTTACATCAAAAAGTTTTAAATTTTTGATATGCCTGTTTTGTCTACTATATGTAGTTTCTATATAATTTGAAATGTCTTCAATTCTTTCTGGCCCTTTTGAAGATATACTCCATAAAACGGAACACAACTCTTCGTACTTTAATGTAATCTTCATTGTAGATTTATTAAATATGGTACTTAAAATCTGAGAAGTTTACTTATATACCAATTCTTGTCATTTCCGATACAGGTATTCCAAAGTAAAAAATTACGAATTGTCTACCTATTAACATTTAGGACTATATTACTATAACCTGTAATTCAGTCATTGATATTTCTTATTAGTGAATGAATCGAAATTATCATTACCTGTACATTTTTACCTACATGATCATAAACGAAACAGAACGAAATGATCTGTCGAAAAAATTTAGGTAAAAAATAGTTATAAATTTTTGAAAATTTAAGCATAATAGGACCTTTCAATTATAAGGATAAGCAAACAAATAGAAAATAGGTAAATATAAGATTTAAATATGTGCTGTCATACTTAATACTAAAATATGAAAAAGATGAAATTAAAGGACACAGGTTTAAATGAACATATTTTTGAATGTAATTGAGATATTGGCTTGAAATTTTTTGTAAAGGGTCGAGAATTTCCATATCTAACTAAAAAATGATATTAAGGGATAAATATGGACTAAATTGTTGTAGCTATCTGCGATCCTATTAAAATGTTGATATAAATCATAGTTTTAGAAATTAAACAAATATGTAATATATGACAAAATCTTTATTTATGAACAAAACTCAATGAAATTTTCAACGCTTGTTAAATTTGTCATTTCAAATAAGAATATGCAAAAAAAAAAATTGAAAAGGTCAAAGGGCATCCCGCAATTCCCAAAAATAGGAATGAAAATCCCAAAAATGGGATTTTTTACTTTTTTGCCCATAGGGTCCACATTTCTTTCAGGGCTGGGAAAATACTTTTGGAGTAAATAGAAAACATATTGAGGTTTCCAAAACTGCTTTCAGTTTTCTGATCCCAGCTTTGGGATTTTAGAACATGTCGCCCAAAGTTGAAGTTTTGATAAAAAATAGGTCATATTCGGAAGGACGCAGTGGCAACATTTTCAAAAAATAGGACAAGTTTTTTACGCCAAAGCGTTCTGCGTAAAGATACCTTTCAGAAAACTATAAAATTGTTATATGTTCTTAATAAAAAATTTATTTTATTAATAAAAGAGTTAAGACACATTTTTGGCAAAAAAACGCCAAAAATCTAAAATTTTTTGAATTTTTAAATTAAAAAACGTATATTTTTGGATCTGTAAACGATATTGATCTGAAATTTTTTGTATATTATTGGAAATTTTGTTGTCTAACTAACAAGAAATTGAGGAAATTGAGTCCATTTGGTCCAAAATTACGCCCGGTATTCAAAAAAAGGCGGACCAAGGTATGGTAAATTTTGTATCACTAAATTTTTAAATGCCTATAACTCGGATATTATAAGAGATAAGTAGTATGTCCAAGCATGTTTTTTCAAGATCTCGTCGAGCGCTTTCACAAAATATAAAAATCTTTGTATTTGGGTGAAAAACAAAAAAATGGCACGAGTTTAAAAATTTTACATGTCGTAGGTACCCTACTTTGAGCCGCCACAGCGCCGTCCCTGGGGCATCTGCAGGGTTTATCTTCAAAACTTAAACTCGAATACTCCTTGGCTACGCTCACGCCAAATTGTATCCCGATCGGATCAGCCGTTTAGAAATGCCAGATTTATTTCCAAAAAATTTCCATTCTGCCCCACTGTGGTGCGCTAGATATTATTGGTATAACAGAATCTTGGCTTAATTACAATATCTCTGATTCTGCTGTTTCATTAAATGGTTATCATATACATCGTAATGATCGGTTGGTTGGTCGTGCTGGCGGGGTTTGTTTTTATGTGTCAGATAAATTTAAATCAAGGATTATATGTGATGTTCGTGGTGATAGGGATATAGAGGCAGTATTTGTTGAGGTAGTTTTATCGGGGTTGGTTGTTCTTATTGGTGTCATATTCTTACCGAATGACATATTTGGAGCATGTGAGGAAATCTTAGGTGATTTTGCAACTCGATATGAACATTTTATATTCATGGGGGACTTCAACGTTAATTTGTTTGGTGGTTGTCCTCGAATTCATTCCTTTTGTGAGACATTGGGTATTTCCGTAGTTCATAACTCTAGACCTATACACTATTGTAATTACAGACAATCGACATCATTGATTGATTATTTTTTTGTTCCAAACATTAATTTAGTCATAGATAAAGGGCAATGTCCTGTTCCAGCTTTAAATTCTTGTCATGCTCTAATACATTTATCATACAACATTGAAGTTTCTGAAGTAATTAATAATGTCACTTTTAGAGATTACAAAAATATTAATTTGCCTGATTGTATAAATTATTTTAATAATACAAACTTTAATGATATTTATAGAACCTCTGATTCAGATTACCAAAACTTAGTATTTACTAATAATGTACTTGAGGCTATTGATAGATTTGTTCCTATAAGGCAAATTGAAAATAGAAAAGTTGATGCATGGATGAGAAACAAAAATGTGTTGGTTGCTAAAGAGCGTAGCGATTTTGCAAAAAGGGCTTATTTGGAAGACATGTGTGATGAGAATTGGCAACTTTATTGTCGGTACAGGAATCGACTTAAATCGGTGATTAGGAAAGAAAGAACTAAGGTAATGTGCAATATGTTTGGACACAGTACAAATGAGCAAATGTGGAGGCGTCTTAGACAAATAGGGTGTACGATAATGTTACCGAGTCATTGAATGTGGAAGAATTTAATAGGTCGTGTTTAATGACACCATTGTATAATACTGAAGATTACGCTTCTTTTTTGACTAATGCAATTGAGAGAGGTTTTAGCTTCATGTGTATAAATGAATCGGTGTTATGGAATGCAATTTCGAGCATTAAATCTAAAGCTATAGGATCAGATGGAATATCTATAGTTTTCATAAAGAGTGTGCTCCCAGCTCTATCTTTACATATATTACATATCATAAATACCATAATTACCACATCGAGGATACCTACTTCATGGAAAGTAGCTCGAGTAATACCTATTCCTAAAGTCCGCAGTCCTAGATTTGTTTCTGACTATCGTCCGATTAGTATTTTACCAGTTTTTTCAAAAATTTTGGAAGTTATTTTAAAAGGGCAGATGTCGGAATACCTCGCTAATAACAATTTTATAAATAGATATCAGTCTGGGTTTAGAGTAGGTTGTAGTACGTCTACTGTCATGTTAAGCGTTACTGATGAAATTCGTGTGAACTATGATAAGGGAAAACAAGTAAGAAAGTATAGTCGGGCGTGGCCGACCATATGATACCCTACACCAGTTATGAATATTTTATGTGATTTATTTTTCATAATAAAGCATTTCGCTTGTATTTATAAAAAATCTTATTTTGCTTTTAATGCACTCAATAGTTAAAGCACACTTTAGCCTTAAAAACCATTAATAAAATTATGATATTCATAAACAAATAATAAACGTATATTAACTATCGTGCTGATTTATGTTTAAGTTGGCAGCACTGTACAATATGGCTGTCATTTTATGTGTTAGTGTTGCGTACAATTAGGATGAAATATTCGTTGATTCGGTTTTCTTAATTTCATATTTTTGTTTATAATAGATTTTTGACAATAAAAACAAACTTTTAAGAAAAATAAATATATATATGGCTTTAATAAATGTCTATTTAGTTCAGATGTATAAATATAACATATAATTTCTAATTATTATTAAAAGTATCCGAATAACGGATATTTTGCGACAAAATATACATCACTATGACACATTTTCTTATTTTTACTTATTTTCCTTGTAATTTTTGATAAATTTTTGCAAATATTGATAAATTTCTTTGATATTTGACTAATTTTAATGCCGGCGAATATATTTTGCATTAGTATAACACTAATCAATATAATTTACATGGTTAATTACTTTATGGCATTATATTTAACCAACAAACTTTGAAAAGGCCAAATCAAATAATTTTTTCCATCATTTGGTTGACAAACGGGCATTTCCAAATTGCCTAAAAATAGTGCTGGACAATTGGAATATTGTCAAATATTCATGCATTAATCCAACAATGCCTAGATTTGAGTTTTTTCCTCAAAATATAATCGTTTAAAAATTTTCTGGGATTTTATTTACAAATTTGTAAACGTTAAAATTAGAATTTTTAGATTTTATTTTACAAGAACCCATAATTACTTTTCGCAATCAACCTAAAATTACCGGAAAAATCTCTATCTGAGAAAAAAATTGTTAAAAATCACCTACCTACAATAAAATTCTTCTAATTGTCAATGGTTTATTGAAGGTGTTTTAAGGTATTTCACGTTTATAAATACGATTTTCCTGAATTTTGCCTAAAATTGTTTAATAAACCTAAAATAAGTTTTTATAAATACAGCCGTTTATCTTCAATATTCCCTTGTTCCGATACATTTAAGCAATTTACGGATGACAAACTAATTTTCTGAAAAGGCTTTATATGGGGGCTAGGGGCAAATATGGACCAAGCCCGATAAATTTTTGTGAATATATTTATATTTACATAATATTTTATTGTGCTGAATTTCATCGCGATATTTGTGTTTATAAGTTAATTTGGGACATTCAAGTAATTTTCTGAAGGGGACTTTGTATGGGAGCTAGGGTCAAATGTGGCCCGATCTTTATGAAATTTGGCAGGGTCATCAAGACTTCTATAAAACTTAGTTGTGCCGTATTTTATCGGTATATATGTATATTTAACATAATTATGAGCTCAGAAGCCCTTTTCGGGGGGTCCTGTTCTATGGGGGCTAGGTGAAATAATGGACCCATTTTAACCATTTTCAATAGGCTTCGTCCTTAGGTCAAATAAAACGTGCGTGCCAATTTTCATCCAATTATCTTGAAAATTGCGACCTGTACCTTGCGCACAAGGTTTACATGGACAGCCAGCCAGCCAGACGGACGGACATAGCTTAATCGACTCAGAAAACGATTCTAAGCCGATTGGTATACTTAAAGGTGGGTCTACGAATATTTTTGTATGTTACAAACATCAGCGCAAATCCAATATACCCTCCCCACTAAAGTGGTGTAGGGTATAAATATCTTTCTTACTATTTTTGGATTTTTCCAAAGCATTTGATTCTATCTGTCATGATTTATTGATTCATAAATTATTTCACAAATTTAGATTTTCTACCTCAGCTTGTCGTCTTCTTCGTTCATTTTTGCAAGATCGTCGACAATTTACCTCCAGCTGCAACGTATCTTCCACTTTAATTTAAATGCAGAGGGGAATATCACAGGGATCCATATTGGGACCAATGTTGTTTATGGTATATATTAATGATTTGTTTGATTATATAGATGTAGGTACGGCTCATATATTTGCTGACGATGTTCAAATCGTAAGTTCATGTCATCATTACAATCTCGTATCAGTACATGGTGTTCACGTAACTTAATTTTATTGAATCCTAATAAGTGTAGATCTATGGTATTTGCAAACCGGCCAATTGATTTACCATTATTATATATTGAGGGTTTAAGAATAGAGTATGTCAATCAATACAGAGCTCTCGGGTTTTATATAGATACCAGTTTAAAGTTTGATAGTCACATAGCCTTCGTTACGTACAGTGTGTATCAGACTTTGAGAAAGTTGTATAGTGTTGGAGTATATTTACCCTTTACTGTTCGAAGGAAAATAGCGCATTCACTTCTCATGTCGAAAATTTTGTATGGCTTAGAAATATTTAGCGGTACATCTCATAACAATTTAACTAAACTAAGAATTTGTGTTAATCGTATTGTAAGATTTGTATATAATTTGGATAGAACTGGGCCAGTCACTTCATATGTACGCAAGTTCTTAGGCTGTGAATTTGATAATTTCGTTAAAATGAGATGCCTACAATTTTTTTACAAAATGTTTAAACAAAACACCCCAACATACTTGGTGGAAAAATTTCAATTTGGGAATTCATCTCGGACACACACCCTAATTCAGGCGCATTTTACTACATTATATTTGCAGAGGTCTTTTCAAGTCCGTGTTATTAATCTATGGAATAATGTTATTCCATATGAAGAAAGAAAGTTTACTCATAGTCTACATGTTTTCCGAAAAATTGTACTTGATAATTTTTAAACAACTTACAAATAATTGCCGTTACTAACAATACTGAACCAATGCTTTTTCATATGCAAAATTGATTAATATTGTTCAATTATTTTTACAGCTACTATAATTTATTTAATTATAATTAAAAATTTTTTTTGTTATTATGAAAGAGTTCTTCCTAAATTATACCTAATATACTAATTAATATTTTAATTAATATTTATATTATAATGTAAATATTCTTCCATTTAAGAAATTTCTTTAATCATTTGGCCCATAAGGGCTTTGATTATAAATGAATAAATAAATAAATAAATAAATAAATAAAATAAATAAAATTATATTATAGAAATTACAAACGGAATGACAAACTTATATATACCCTTCTCACGAAGATGAAGGGTATAAAAAGGCATAAGAATGTATTAAAACACACTAATGCTACAAACGAATAAACGGTTACTCATTTCGAATGAAATTAATAATTATTTTTCACTTAAAAATAATTATTTTTGAATTAAAGTTTATTTAAAGGGTTAAATTTGTATTTAAATTGCACGATTTATTTATTTTCACGGGTTAAAATATAAAAAAATAGTAAAATGTACTTTATCACTATAAAATACAATGTAACCTGTTTATTCGTACAATCAAAATATTGCAAAGTCAGATTTCTATATTCGGCTGTGCCGAATCTTATATACCCTTCACCAAGTATGTTTTAAAAAACAGTTTTTATTTATTTTTATACCCTCCACCACCATCAGTGGTGATAGAGGGTATATATAAGTTTGTCGTTCCGTGTGTAACAGCAAGAAATATTCATCTAAGACCCAACAAAGTATATATATTCTGGGTCCTTATCAAATTCTGAGTCGATTTATCTATGTCCGTCTGTCTGTCTGTGTAAAACACGCTCACATTAAACCTAAGCAAAGGAAATCAACCAAATTCACCCACAATATTTATTATTAACCTAAGCAGTTTGGTATTGAAAATCAGCAAAATCGGTTTACAACGTAAAGAGTTATGAGTAAAAATTTCAGACTACCTCGAAAAAAATTACGTTTTTTCAACATTCTTTTGAAGTTTTCTCAGAAACTACCAAAGATATATCGATGAATTTTGTCACACAGTATTTTTTTAGGCCAGTGATCAATTTTGTTCAAGATCTTTACAATAGATCGAATATTTCCCACAGGCCCCATACAAAGGTATATATTCCCGGAAATTAGTTTATCGTTAATAACTCCCTCAAATATATCGGTATCAACACAAACTTTTGTACATGCAAATATAATATGAACAGAAATCAAACAGTCAACGTAGATCTCAGTCGGTCCTCAATTGGTTATAGCTCCATATAACGTCCACTTCCGAAAATCACCTAAACGTAAATATTTCATTGATGAATAAAGCTATTGTGATAAAACTCGAGTTAAATATGTTTTGTGTACGTACAAATTAATCTACTAAATTTTTTACGGATCGGTCCATTATTGGTCATAGCTCCTAGATAAGGCCCACTATCGAAAATCATTTAAAAGCTCATATTTCATTGTCAAATAAAGCTGTCTTGAAAAATTAGACACAAATAAGTTTAGTCTAAATATGAATCACTCTACGAATTATAAAGCTATCGGGATAAAATTCGACACAAATATGTTTTGTCTAAATATGAATCATTCTACAAATTTTTTTACGGATCGGTCCATTATTGGTCATAGTTCCCATATAAGGCCCACTTCCGAAAATCACTTAAATGCATATATTTAATCGAATAATAAAGCTATCGGGATACAATTCGACACAAGTACGTGTTGTATACATACAAATCATTCTACAAATTTTTTTTATGGATCGGTCCATTATTCGTCATAGCTCCCATATAAGGCCCACTTCCGAAAATCACATAAAAACACATATTTCATTGTGAACTAAAGCTATCGTGATAAAATTCGACAAAAATATGTTTTGTGTACATTCAAATCATTCCACAAAATTTTTTACGGATCGGTCCAATATTGGTCATAGCTCCCATATAAAGCCCACTTCCGAAAATCACTTAAAAGCACATTGTCAAATAAAGCTATCTTGATAAAATTCGACACAAATATGTTTTGTCTTTATATGAGTCACTCTACGGATTTTTTTCCGGATAGGCTCATAATTGGTCATAACTCCCATATGAAGTCCACTTCCGAAAATCACTTAAACGCATATATTAAATTCTAAAACTATAAGGATAAAATTCGACTTGAATATATTTTGTGCGCATATAAATCATTCTACCACTTTTTTCCCGGATTGTTCCATTATTGGTCATAGCTCCCATATAAGTCCCACTTCCGAAAATCACTTAAACGCACATATTTAATTGTTAAATAAAGTTATCTAGATAAAATTCGGCACAAATATGTTTTGTCTTTATATGAATCACTCTCTCTGGATTGGTCCATATATGGTAATAGCTCCTATATAAGGTCCACTTCAATAAAATCACTTAGGCGCACATATTTCATTATCAAATAAAGATATCTTGATAAAATTCGACAAAAATATGTTTTGTATAAGGTTATAGCTCGTATACATATAAAGCACTTCCGAAAATCACCGAAACGCACATATTTTTTGGCATATAAATCATTATACGAAATTTTTTCCTTATCGGTCGATAATTGGTCACAATTCCCATATAAGGACCATTTCCGAAAATTACTCAAATGCACATTGACAATCAAAGTTATCGGGATAAAATTCGACATAAATTAATATACATTTTTCTAGACCTTATTAAAATTAGTTTGACATATGCATAAATGTTAGTACCCTCAATACGGAAACAAAAATTTTGCCAAGTTATCTGAAAATTAGACATTTAAATAAGTTTTAATAAAAAGTAGCTTGCTGGTGGAGGGTATTTAAGATTCGGCATAGCCGAATGTAATACTCTAACTTGTTAGAATTTAATTTTATAAAATTAATTTTTGTATTTTATTATAATTCTACATTTTATATCTGCATCAAAGTAAGTAAAAACAACAATAACAAATAAATATATCATTTATAGTACAAGCCGCATTTTGAATCGACTTGTATCTCTGCACACATATCACATATAACATACATACATACATACATACAAACAAATATAAACTGTATTAACGCAGAAAGAAATATTAATCGTTGTACTGTACTACCACCGTCAAACTGTATTAACACCCTCAAACAAATATGAGCTGTATTACCAACATATTACTGCTTTATCTCCTTGTTGTTGTTTTTTATGCTGTTATTTATAATTTGTTGAGGAAATTTTCAGAGGTAGTCTCAGATTTTTGCCAATATCTCAGTTATTTATGGACCGATTTTGCTGATTTTCAATAGGAAACTTCTCGAAAGCATGTCTGACAGTATTATTGAAGATTTGGATCCCGAAGATATCTGGGGTCTTCAGAAAATTTAGTTCAACAGACAGACAGACGGACATGGCTTAATCGACTCCGCTATCTATAAAGATCCAGAATATATATACTTTATAGGGTCGGAAAATTATATTGTGGAAATTACAAACGGAATGAAAAACTTATATATACCCTTCTCACGAAGGTGAAGGGTATAAAAAAACAAGTAAGAAATTATAGTCGGGCGAGGCCGACCATATAATACCCTACACCTGTAACAAAAATGAAATGTGATTTTGTTTTCATAATAAAGCATTGTTGTTGAATTGTACCTTGCATCAGATATACTTAAGCCATTTATTGTTGAATAAAATTGTGGACATTTAGGTCAAATTTTGAAGGGGGCTTTGTATAGGTGCTATGGTCAAATGAGACCTTATAATTATAAAATTCATGAGAGTCATCAAGGCTAGTATAGCACTTGGTTTTGCAGCTTTTTGTTGAGATACGAATATAATATACATAATTATGAATTTAAAAGCCCTATTCGTCGGGTTGGGTGCTAGGTGAAATAATGGACCGATGTTAACCATTTTCAATAGGCTTCGTCTCCGGTAACATAGAAGATCATGTGCCAAATTTCATTGAATTATCTTCAAAATTGCGACCTCTAGTTTGATTACAAGATTTACAAGCCCTATTCGGGGGTTCAGTTGTATGGGGGCTAGGTGAAATATTGGACCGATGTAAACCATTTTCAATAGGCTTCGTCTCCGATACTATAGAAGATCGTGTGCCAAATTTCATTGAATTATCTTCAAAATTGCGACCTGTAGTTTGATTACAAGGTTTACAAGCCCTATTCGGAGGTTCAGTTGTATGGGGGCTAGGTGAAATAATGGACCGAACCTAACCATTTTCGATAGGCTTCGTCCCTGTGACAATAGAAGATCATGTACCAAATTTCATTGAATTATCTTCAAAATTGCGACCTGTAGTTTGATTACAAGGTTTACATAGACGGATGGACGGACAGACGGACGGAATAGCTAAATCGACTCAGAAAATGATTCTAAGCCGATTGGTATACTTTAAGGTGGGTATAGCGCCACCCTACACCACTAAAGTGGTGTAGGGTATAAAAACAACCAACAACACTGCAGCTTTTTATACCCTACACCACTTTAGTGGTTGTAACGCACAATAATATTGGTACTATACCCACCTTAAAGTATACCAATCGGCTTAGAATCATTTTCTGAGTCGATTTAGCTATGTCCGTCCGTCTGTCCGTCCATGTAAACCTTGTAATCAAACTACAGGCCGCAATTTTGAAGATAATTCAATGAAATTTGGCACATGATCTTCTATGGTACCGGAGACAAAGCCTATCAAAAATGGTTAACATCGGGCCATTATTTCACCTATCCCCCAACCCGACGAATAGGGCTTTTAAATTCATAATTATGTTTAATATACTCGTATCTCAACAAAAAGCTGCAAAACCAATTGCTATACTAGCCTTGATGACTCTCATGAATTTTATAATTATAGGGTCTCATTTGACCATAGCACCTACACAAAGCCCCCTTCAAAATTTGACCTAAATGTCCACAATTTTATTCAACAATAAATGGCTTAAGTATATCTGAGGCAAGGTACAATTCAACTACAATGCTTTACTATGAAAACAAAATTACATATCAGTTTTGTAACAGGTGTAGGGTATTATATGGTCGGCCTTGCCCGACTATAATTTCTTACTTGTTTTTTTGTATTATTATAGTTTATTATATTTAATAACACTCTCACTTCTCAGGGGTATATGGGTAGAATAAAAATATATAATTTTTATTTTTATTA
>NW_023996155.1:0-57794 GCF_015586225.1 Lucilia sericata | reverse complement strand
TGCTCCACCCGTATCGACTAGAGACTAGACTTCAAACCACAATACAAGCAAACAATCATTATCATGCCTTGTTGGCATAACTTTAACTAAAAATAAGTTTATAGTCAAAAAGTCTAAAAAGTAAAGTCTTAGCTGTAAATAATTTTGGATATTCTTATCTACCTAGGAGGGATATGTATAAATACACATTCACATATGTATTTGCATTTCTTTCAATGTAGTCACGAGAAAACCATTTTCATGTATTCAACACTTTTGCAAACATTTAACCGACATTTCTTATGTTATAAAGTAAAAATGCATTAGGCAGGAAAAATTTGAAAAAAGGATCCATTTTCATATAATCTGAATTTTAAGCAATTTCATAAAAAAAATCAAAATTTCAGAACTTATCCACAAACAGAACCAACATTTTTAACATATTATAACTTTTATTTAGTGATAAAAGCAACCCTAATATGTATATACATATATATTCAGATTCCCATCATTTTCTTGAAAGTATGTATGAGCATTTTCCATTTCTAAAAATATGTATTGTACATTTGTCCCAAATATGTCATATCTATTCAACATTGTGTATTTATTTATACTTTGAACCGTGAATACAAAATAAAAACGAAATAGAAAAACTTTTATGCAAACGCTTCAACAAAATAATTCAGTGTATAAAAATAGTAATATAATTTACTTATATAAGTTTTTTTATTTTATTTTTTTTTCCAGATATTAATCAAGAATTTTGATATACTCTTTGCATTAGGTAAGTGTCTGCTAAGTAAGTTTGGTTTTAAAAAATTATTTCATTTAAATGTACGCGTAACACTGTCTGTCAATGCCTTTGAATTGTTAAAAAACTGTCAAAAAATATAAAGTACGTTTATATTTTTTATGTTTTTTATTCGTATCTAAAAAGTATATAAGATGAGCATTTCTTTTATAGCGAAAAAATTACAGTATTCAATTTGTTGTACAATTTTGTATTTCTTCTTTTTACTTAATATTGAAATAAATACATAAACTAAAGAGAATTTAAAACACGTATAACACGTAATATGTCCAACAAAAACTATGTATGTATCACTAATCAAATGGGTAGAGCCAAGTAACGAATGATAGGTGCAGTACTTAAGTAAAGAAACATTTATCTACAATTTCTATATAAGGAAAAATTATTGAAAGTTTTCCACCAAAATATAATTTAACGAAATGTCACAGTAAAGTAGAAAGTAGAAAGAAAAATAACAAATTTTGAAAATTTTTTAAAAACGAAAATTTTCTATAAAAAGGAAATTTATCAAAAATTATCAATTTATTTATTCAAAACAAATATAACTTTTCGAAAATTTTCATAGAAACAAAATTTGCTAATGAAAAATAAAATTTATCAAACAATTTTGTTTATGTACACAGAAATAGATTAGAACTTAAATAGAATTAGAACAGAACTAGAACAGAACAGAACTAGAAAAGAACTGGAAAAGAACTAGAACAGAACTAGAACAGAACTAGACCAAAACTAGAACAGAACTAGAATAGAACTAGACCAAAACTAGAACAGAACTAGAACAGAACTAGAACAGAACTAGAACTGAACTAGAACAGAACTAGAACAGAACTAGAACTAGAACAGAACAGAACTAGAACAGAACTAGATCAGAACTA
Organism: Lucilia sericata; assembly: GCF_015586225.1. Lineage (NCBI taxonomy): Eukaryota > Metazoa > Arthropoda > Insecta > Diptera > Calliphoridae > Lucilia > Lucilia sericata. The sequence continues at coordinate 56,129 of NW_023996155.1, read as the reverse complement.
GAACAGAACTAGAACAGAACTGAACAGAACTAGAACAGAACTAGAACAGAACTAGAACAGAACTAGAACAGAACTAGAACAGAACTAGAACAGAACTAGAACAGAACTAGAACAGAACTAGAACAGAACTAGAACAGAACTAGAACAGAACTAGAACAGAACTAGAACAGAACTAGAACAGAACTAGAACAGAACTAGAACAGAACTAGAACAGAACTAGAACAGAACTAGAACAGAACTAGAACAGAACTAGAACAGAACTAGAACAGAACTAGAACAGAACTAGAACAGAACTAGAACAGAACTAGAACAGAATTAGAACAGAACTAGAACAGAACTAGAACAGACAAACTAGAACTGAACTAGAACAGAACTAGAACAGAACTAGAACTAGAACAGAACAGAACAGAACTAGAACAGAACTAGAACAGAACTAGAACAGAACTAGAACAGAACTAGAACAGAACTAGAACAGAACTAGAACAGAACTAGAACAGAACTAGAACAGAACTAGAACAGAACTAGAACAGAACTAGAACAGAACTAGAACAGAACTAGAACAGAACTAGAACAGAACTAGAACAGAACTAGAACAGAACTAGAACAGAACTAGAACAGAACTAGAACAGAACTAGAACAGAACTAGAATAGAACTAGAACAGAACTAGAACAGAACTAGAACTAGAACAGAACAGAACAGAACAGAACTAGAACAGAACTAGAACAGAACTAGAACAGAACTAGAACAGAACTAGAACAGAACTAGAACAGAACTAGAACAGAACTAGAACAGAACTAGAACAGAACTAGAACACAACTAGAACAGAACTAGAACTGAACTAGAACAGAACTAGAACAGAACTAGAACTAGAACAGAACAGAACTAGAACAGAACTAGAACAGAACTAGAACAGAACTAGAACAGAACTAGAACAGAACTAGAACAGAACTAGAACAGAACTAGAACAGAACTAGAACAGAACTAGAACAGAACTAGAACAGAACTAGAACAGAACTAGAACAGAACTAGAACAGAACTAGAACAGAACTAGAACAGAACTAGAACAGAACTAGAACAGAACAAGAACAGAACAGAACTAGAACAGAACTAGAACAGAACAGAACAGAACTAGAACAGAACTAGAACAGAACTAGAACAGAACTAGAACAGAACTAGAACAGAACTAGAACAGAACTAGAACAGAACAGACGAAAGAACAGACAGAACAGAACTAGAACAGAACTAGAACAGAACTAGAACAGAACTAGAACAGAACTAGAACAGAACTAGAACAGAACTAGAACAGAACTAGAACAGAACTAGAACAGAACTAGAACAGAACTAGAACAGAACTAGAACAGAACTAGAAAGAACTAGAACAGAACTAGAACAGAACTAGAAACAGAACTAGAACAGAACTAGAACAGAACTAGAAACAGAACTAGAACAGAACTAGAACAGAACTAGAACAGAACTAGAACAGAACTAGAACAGAACTAGAACAGAACTAGAACAGAACTAGAACAGAACTAGAACAGAACTAGAACAGAACTAGAACAGAACTAGAACAGAACGAACAGAACTAGAACAGAACTAGAACAGAACTAGAACAGAACTAGAACAGAACTAGAACAGAACTAGAACAGAACTAGAACAGAACTAGAACAGAACTAGAACAGAACTAGAACAGAACTAGAACAGAACTAGAACAGAACTAGAACAGAACTAGAACAGAACTAGAACAGAACTAGAACAGAACTAGAACAGAACTAGAACAGAACTAGAACAGAACTAGAACAGAACTAGAACAGAACTAGAACAGAACTAGAACAGAACTAGAACAGAACTAGAACAGAACTAGAACAGAACTAGAACAGAACTAGAACAACAGAACTAGAACAGAACTAGAACAGAACTAGAACAGAACTAGAACAGAACTAGAACAGAACTAGAACAGAACTAGAACAGAACTAGAACAGAACTAGAACAGAAACTAGAACAGAACTAGAAAACTAGAACAGAACTAGAACAGAACTAGAACAGAACTAGAACAGAACTAGAACAGAACTAACAAACTAGAACAGAACTAGAACAGAACTAGAACAGAACTAGAACAGAACTAGAACAGAACTAGAACAGAACTAGAACAGAACTAGAACAGAACTAGAACAGAACTAGAACAGAACTAGAACAGAACTAGAACAGAACTAGAACAGAACTAGAACAGAACTAGAACAGAACTAGAACAGAACTAGAACAGAACTAGAACAGAACTAGAACAGAACTAGAACAGAACTAGAACAGAACTAGAACAGAACTAGAACAGAACTAGACAGAACTAGAACAGAACTAGAACAGAACTAGAACAGAACTAGAACAGAACTAGAACAGAACTAGAACAGAACTAGAACAGAACTAGAACAGAACTAGAACAGAACTAGAACAGAACTAGAACAGAACTAGAACAGAACTAGAACAGAACTAGAACAGAACTAGAACAGAACTAGAACAGAACTAGAACAGAACTAGAACAGAACTAGAACAGAACTAGAACAGAACTAGAACAGAACTAGAACAGAACTAGAACAGAACTAGAACAGAACTAGAACAGAACTAGAACAGAACTAGAACAGAACTAGAACAGAACTAGAACAGAACTAGAACATAACTATAACAAAACTAGAACAGAACTTTTATTTCATACCGTTGGACATAACATAAGTTGTTTGTTTTTAGTTAAAGAACGTCACCACATACGTTCCTTACTACTCCTCAATTTTTATGGCTCTATAAAGCAATCTTCTACAAGTTAAACAAATATTCCTAAACATTTTCGGTTTGTTTCTTTTATTAGTTTTTATTAAATAAAATAAAATACATAAAAACATTTTAAACAAGTCAATTTCCCAAAAAATGACACTTGAAAACGATTTTTTTTACGTTGAGCAATAAATTTCATTATTTGGCAGCTAACAAGTAAAAACTTCAAAATTCAGTCTATAAAAGTTGGCTTTCTTTCATGCGAGTATTAAAAAAATAAATTGTGTTTTCTTACTTAAAAAAGGACAACAAAAAAAGAAAAGCACACAAATAAATTTGATGCTGTCAATGTTAATTCTTTTTACAGAAAGAGTTGCATTGTTTGCCTTACGATTTAATTCCTGTATCCCAATAAGACAGTATTTTTCAAACTATTAGCTTGAAAAATTTTTGTGTTATTTGACAGGTTTGCGCTCTGGTCAATCATTATTGAATGCAGATATAACCTTAAATTGTTTTTAAAATTACTGATTTGTCAGAATCACCGAGAACTGCAGGGTTAAGTATATTTTTCTTTCATTTTGTTTATTCTTTACACAATATTTTTGTTTGTAAAACCACTTATATTAACCTACACTACACTGTGGTGCTGTGAAAAAAAGAGATTTGGTATTTCTCTGCATGTGTATTTGTGTAGATTTTGTTTGTCTATTTACTAGTGCTACCTCTGACTGTTGAGCCATAGTTACCGGCTCATAGGTAAATATCGACAGTACAGAACATGCAAACAAAAAGTATTTTTATATGAAGGCAGCATCATTTCCTTTCTTGTATGTATTTGTCATTTACATGTGTATATGCGTGTGTCTGTGTCCTGTCATTTGGTTACAAGTAGCACATATTTGCAATATGTATGCAAGGCTTACATACACACACATCCTTTCATTTATACATTTGTAGTTTATTCATGTATGTATTGGGTACTTCATATTATACACCTGAGTTTCAGTGACTGGGTTGTATTTTTCTATTTGGTTACGCCACACTATACAAATATATACATAACATACTTACATTTACTCATACACTCTCTTGCATTTATTTACATGGATGTATGGATGCATGTACGCACGTATATGCACAAATACTTTCACATGTGTTCGCTGCTACAAAAACTGTTTTTATAACAGATTGAATAATATTTTATAAAACGATGATAAACTACAATGAGTGCATGTATGCTTGTGTGTGTTTATAAAATTAGTTAAATGCAGAGAAGGGAAAACTGAAGGATAATTCAAACAAATCAAATTGTTTTGGGAATTCCTCGATGATATATAGCAAATCTTGTAAACGTTTGTTGTTTTAAGGCATGATTGTATACGTTTTGTTAGAACTTATGAAATGAGTATCTAAAACATAACATTCAAGGTCGCAGTTTGAGGGTCCTTTATACCAGTTCCATTCTTCTAATTTGTATATTCTTCATAGTTGCTTATCTTTTCATAAAGATTTTTTAAATCGAAAATAGGTATTTTCCAGGTAATCGGATACAATTTTGCTATTTTTCTAGAACCAAAATTAATTGTAATTTCCTTTTAATTTTATAATATGAAAAGTACATCAAAAATATCGATTAACAAAGTTAGTTTTGTTTTCTAATATATTTTCTAATTAATCGAATGTCAAACAAATTTATATTACCAATTTTTTAACTAAATGGAAATTTTAGTTCAATTTTCCAAATCAATGGGTTATACACTTTTAACCCCGTATTGATTAAGAGACCTAATTAAACTTCCATTGAAAATTACTGCATACGCTGTGTATTGTAAAGAGTACCGAGAGACCCAGCAGTCTTATAAGGAGACAAGAACTGAACTAGAACTAAACTAGAACTGAACTAGAACTGAACTAGAACTGAACTAGAACTGAACTAGAACTGAACTAGAACTGAACTAGAACTGAACTAGAACTGAACGAACTAGAACTGAACTAGAACTGAACTAGAACTGAACTAGAACTGAACTAGAACTGAACTAGACTACTAGAACTGAACTAGAACTGAACTAGAACGAACTAGAACTGAACTAGAACTGAACTAGAACTGAACTAGAACTGAACTAGAACTGAACTAGAACTGAACTAGAACTGAACTAGAACTGAACTAGAACTGAACTAGAACTGAACTAGAACTGAACTAGAACTGAACTAGAACTGAACTAGAACTGAACTAGAACTGAACTAGAACTGAACTAGAACTGAACTAGAACTGAACTAGAACTGAACTAGAACTGAACTAGAACTGAACTAGAACTGAACTAGAACTGAACTAGAACTGAACTAGAACTGAACTAGAACTGAACTAGAACTGAACTAGAACTGAACTAGAACTGAACTAGAACTGAACTAGAAACTGAACTAGAACTGAACTAGAACTGAACTAGAACTGAACTAGAACTGAACTAGAACTGAACTAGAACTGAACTAGAACTGAACTAGAACTGAACTAGAACTGAACTAGAACTGAACTAGAACTGAACTAGAGAACTGAATTAGAACTGAACAGAACTGAACTAGAACTGAACTAGAACTGAACTAGAACTGAACTAGAACTGAACTAGAACTGAACTAGAACTGAAACTAGAACTGAACTAGAATGAACTAGAACTGAACTAGAACTGAACTAGAACTGAACTAGAACTGAACTAGAACTGAACTAGAACTGAACTCGAACTGAACTAGAAACTGAACTAGAACTGAACTAGGACTGAACTAGAACTGAACTAGAAACTGAACTAGAACTGACGTTTTAAATGTTGTCCCCGAACTGCGGGGATATTACATACACAACTACGACCAATATAACTCATACGGTTAATCCCTGCCAGCAAATTTGAGTTTAATTTTGGATACATGAACTGAATAGTCACTATAAAGGCTCAATTTTATGTTTCTCAGTGCTAAGTTAAAAAATTTACAAAAACAAAATACAGTACTTTCTAATTTTGATCATAATTTTGTTAAATTTTAGTGCGTTTTAATATACCAAAAGCAAAATTAAATGATAATAAGTAGATAGAATAAAAATTTCAAAAACTAACACTTTTTAATACACTAAGAAGATAGTTTAATGCAGAATCATTCTTGCTCTCAAAATTCAGAAGGAAAAGTGTTTGCACATTTCAGTAAATATATTTATTTCATTGTGATCAGTTGTGTGATATATTGTGAAATTTAGATTTTGTAATAAATTGTGTTAATTTAAAATTTAATATATTTAAAACATAGTTTAATATAAAATAAGCATCAGTGAGGGATTAGTGAGTGCAAAACAGTATAATAAAGGAGAAATAAAAAAAATTATTATAAAGTCGCTTTTATATCATAAAAGAGTATAAAATCATAACACTTTCCAGCTTCTCTATTGTTATGGCAAAACTGGAAATTTACTACATTTACGAAATTTTATGTTATAAAAAAGTGACTTGAAACTGAAACGAAATGGGCACAACAAGTAAGTATTAAACAGGCGGAACAGTTTCTTCCGAACGGGGTCACTTTTCATTCACTCAGATTATATCAAATTAGATTGTTTTAAACATTAAGCTGTAACGTTATGGTTACAATTTGGATAGAAATTGTTGGCAGGGATGATACTCTTAAAATAGATAGTAATACAAAAATTGATGACATTCATTGGCACACACATATAGATATGTATGTATACTGCAACTCTAGTATGATTTCAAGGCAAAAGCACATTTGTTTTTGTGTGTGACAAGCAGGCCGGCAACATTGACATTGGGTTTGTATTTCAGTGCGAAATAGGAGGAAAAGAATTAAAACTATCAAATGAGATGATCTTTTTGGAAAAGATTCTATGGGAAAAATTGTTCAACTGTTTTGTGAGCATACACATGCATAAATAAAAACAGTTTTGTTAGAAAACTTTTACAGACACATACACCCATTGGTACTGAGGATAGATTTTTTTGAGTAGAAATCAACCATCACAAACATGACTCTGACAGAAAATGAAAATTGCATACAACAGCCATTAAATACTGCATTTGTATGTGAATATGCGAGAGAGAATATGTGTTTGTGTAAGTTTATTTTGTAAAATATACGTAACTGTTTGTGTACTTATTTTTGTGTGCATGAGTTTGTTTGTTTTTATACCATCTACATACTTGAAAACTATTGTTTAGCTTTTAATTAACTTAAGCTTTTGCCATATTATCATACTGGTGGGTTTAGTTTTATATGACTAAAAAGAAGACACACACACACAGCAACACACATTAGATAATACTCTCACATATTTGTTTGTTTCCTTTTTGTCTGTGTGTGTTGGTATCTTAATGCTAATTTAGGCAATTGCTTTTAAATTTTCATTGTTTGACTGAAAATAGTTAAAGTTTACGGTGGTGGCCAACAAAAACACAACAGAAAAGTTTGTATTATTTTAGCTAAACATGTGTAGGTAGAAAATACATACAAAGGTATGTGTACGTAGCACATATAATGTCACTATGAAACCCATAAAACAAATTTTAATTAAAACTTTTGGTTTGTTGTTTTAATTTTACAGATTGTAAATTTTTTATGACCAAATTATGTAGTTACGTATATTAACAATGCTTTTTTAAATTTGTTAAGATTTGAAGAAACTGTTTAGATAAGAAGAAGGTAACAATGTATAGAAAACAATATTGAAATATGAAAAGGAGGCTGCAAAAAGAAATATTTTAATAAAAATAGCTGGAGCTTCTACAAAATATTGCCATGATCTTGGGGAAGTTTAAATTTTAGGAGGAGTTCACATAAGATTATAGGTGTTTTGATTTTTATATTTTTAAGATACCTAACCGAACTAGAACTCGAACTGAGCAAGAACTGAGCTGGAACTAAACTAAACTTGAACTAGAACTGAACTAGAATTGAACTAGAACTGAACTAGAACTGAACTAGAACTGAACTAGAACTGAACTAGAACTGAAAAACTGAACTAGAACTGAACTAGAACTGAACTAGAACTGAACTAGAACTGAACTAGAACTGAACTAGAACTGAACTAGAACTGAACTAGAACTGACTAGAACTGAACTAGAACTGAACTAGAACTGAACTAGAACTGAACTAGAACTGAACTAGAACTGAACTAGAACTGAACTAGAACTGACTAGAACTGAACTAGAACTGAACTAGAAACTGAACTAGAACTGAACTAGAACTGAACTAGAACTGAACTAGAACTGAACTAGAACTGAACTAGAACTGAACTAGAACTGAACTAGAACTGAACTAGAACTGAACTAGAACTGAACTAGAACTGAACTAGAACTGAACTAGAACTGAACTAGAACTGAACTAGAACTGAACTAGAACTGAACTAGAACTGAACTAGAACTGAACTAGAACTGAACTAGAACTGAACTAGAACTGAACTAGAACTGAACTAGAACTGAACTAGAACTGAACTAGAACTGAACTAGAACTGAACTAGAACTGAACTAGAACTGAACTAGAACTGAACTAGAACTGAACTAGAACTGAACTAGAACTGAACTAGAACTGAACTAGAACTGAACTAGAACTGAACTAGAACTGAACTAGAACTGAACTAGAACTGAACTAGAACTGAACTAGAACTTAACTAGAACTGAACTAGAACTGAACTAGAACTGAACTAGACTGAACTAGAACTGAACTAGAACTGAACTAGAACTGAACTAGAACTGAACTAGAACTGAACTAGAACTGAACTAGAACTGAACTAGAACTGAACTAGAACTGAACTAGAACTGAACTAGAACTGAACTAGAACTGAACTAGAACTGAACTAGAACTGAACTAGAACTGAACTAGAACTGAACTAGAACTGAACTAGAACTGAACTAGAACTGAACTAGAACTGAACTAGAACTAGACTGAACCAGAACTGAACTGGAACTGAACTAGAACTAAACTAGAACTAAAATAGAGAAAGGCCTCATAATATTTTTTTCGAATTTTTGATTCTGTGTTAAGTCATTTTAGCCATTTTTTTAGAATAAAAGTAAATAACTGTTAATGCTATATATGGTTTTCTTGGGTTCTAGTCACATATTTCGCATATAACATTACTAACCTAGATATTTATTCCTTTTAAATATTTATTTATTTTAAATAATTTTTTGTCTACGTTTTCATTATTTCATTCATATAGTTTTTTTTACTTATGTTTTACTTTTTGCTGCAATGCAATACATTCTAACAAAAATAAACAAAACAGATATGTACTTTTAATACCCATGTAAACTGTTTTTATGTTTTCTTTAAGATTTTCCAGCCTGCAAAAATGTTGTATCGGAATTGACAAAGTCTGTTACAAATAAAGTTGAAGTATTAATGTTTTAAATATGTATGTGTGTCAATTTATCTATGTAAATTAGGGTGGCTCTGTGTATATAGAGAAATAGTAAAACCAAAATATGTCGAGGTTTTTAAAGATATTTAAGTCATTAAAGTATAAATGTAAAAATTTGTGACATATTTTGGTGCTACCCTAATCAGCATATATAATGATGTAAATTGTAGTTTTAATAAATATGTATTTGCATAATAAATATTTATGTTATTTTCTTCTTTATAATTCCTGTTATTTTCTTTTTCCAACAGACATTTTAAGCCTTTAAAATCATAAAAAGAAATTTATAGATTTTCTATGAGAATTTTGTGTTGAAAACATTGTAGCATACTTAAAAGGGCAATAAAATTTGTTCAAATAGTCGTTGTTATGCTTATTTATTGAATTTTCTTTTCCATTTATGTTTTACAGGAATTATCACTTTACTTGGCAGATTATGAGAGAAAAAAAGGGTAAGTTTATGATTCAATATATATTATGGAGTTTCTTTAAGAAACTCTTAAATAGGATGTTTCATATGAAATGTGAAAAATTTAAAATTTGTATTTGCAAAAACTTTAGTATTGAATTTATGGAAAATACAAAAATTTATATCCAAAAACACTTAATAATTGTCATATATTTATTTGTTAACACAAATTCGCATTTACTCATAGTTATATTTAAAATTTATAAATAAATAAGTGATTTTCAATACAAATTCATAACAAGGTCACCACCACGTATGATTAACAAATAATTATCAGCATTACCAAAAAAATAAAACAATTATACTCCCTAGTGGGTTTATTTTTTTTCTTTGAATTGTGTGAATATTTTTTTTCAACTTCATTGCCAATTACATTTGCCGCATTTAATTTAAATTATCGAAAAAATATATTTAAAAGTTGTTGGTATTTTTTGTCTTTTTAATCCTCCGCATTAAATTGCATCTGCAATAATAAAATTCATTAAAATAAATTTTAATCGCATTAATCCCATTCGCGGCATAATCTTAAAATGTTCTACTTACATACATATATAATATATATATAAAAAATATTTATTATAAATAACTACAAATATGCATAAAGTGCACACACTCAGACTAAATAAAATTGCAAAAATATGCAAGAGATAATAATCATAAACAGAGTAACTGAGTATAATGAACACAAATTTCCAGAACAAACTAGAACAGAACTAGAACAGAACTAGAACAGAACTAGAACAGAACTAGAACAGAACTAGAACAGAACTAGAACAGAACTAGAACAGAACTAGAACAGAACTAGAACAGAACTAGAACAGAACTAGAACAGAACTAGAACAGAACTAGAACAGAACTAGAACAGAACTAGAACAGAACTAGAACAGAACTAGAACAGAACTAGAACAGAACTAGAACAGAACTAGAACAGAACTAGAACAGAACTAGAACAGAACTAGAACAGAACTAGAACAGAACTAGAACAGAACTAGAACAGAACTAGAACAGAACTAGAACAGAACTAGAACAGAACTAGAACAGAACTAGAACAGAACTAGAACAGAACTAGAACAGAACAGAACTAGAACAGAACTAGAACAGAACTAGAACAGAACTAGAACAGAATAGAACAGAACTAGAACAGAACTAGAACAGAACTAGAACAGAACTAGAACAGAACTAGAACAGAACTAGAACAGAACTAGAACAGAACTAGAACAGAACTAGAACAGAACTAGAACAGAACTAGAACAGAACTAGAACAGAAACTAGAACAGAACTAGAACAGAACTAGAACAGAACTAGAACAGAACTAGAACAGAACTAGAACAGAACTAGAACAGAACTAGAACAGAACTAGAACAGAACTAGAACAGAACTAGAACGAACTAGAACAGAACTAGAACAGAACTAGAACAGAACTAGAACAGAAACTAGAACAGAACTAGAACAGAACTAGAACAGAACTAGAACAGAACTAGAACAGAACTAGAACAGAACTAGAACTAGAACAGAACTAGAACAGAACTAGAACAGAACTAGAACAGAACTAGAACAGAACTAGAACAGAACTAGAACAGAACTAGAACAGAACTAGAACAGAACTAGAACAGAACTAGAACAGAACTAGAACAGAACTAGAACAGAACTAGAACAGAACTAGAACAGAACTAGAACAGAAGTAGAGCAGAACTAGAACAGAACTAGAACAGAACTAGAACAGAACTAGAACAGAACTAGAACAGAACTGGAACAGAACTAGAACAGAACTAGAACAGAACTAGAACAGAACTAGAACAGAACTAGAACAGAACTAGAACAGAACTAGAACAGAACTAGAACAAACTAGAAAAAAACTAAAACAGAACTCGAACTAGTTATTCAGAATAGTTCTTTTAATATGACGTTTTAATTGCTTCCATTTAACAGGTTTCAATTTCATTAGATACATATCTAACCTTAATGATAACGAAATTTAAATTAAAATTGGAATTTGATCGAAGAAAAATGTTAAAAAATTTTAAGTTTTTTTTTTAAATTGTCAAGTCTTAAAAAAACAAACTCAAAACCACCCCAGTAAATTGTTAGTAAACGTGACAAAAATCAATAATTTTACTAGTTTAAACATAACTAACGTGTTGTCGACCAATTTCACTGGAAGCTATTTGACTTAAATCCGCTATTTGCAACCAACTTTAAATTCTTCTTATTTCCATTTCCATTTTAATTTCAATTTCTTTTCCATTTATTTTTTTTTTTACTTATTTTCTATGCAGAAGTGTGTATTTTTTTTACCAGCTTTCACTTCATACTGGGGTAACGAGTTGTAGCAGTTGTTGTCTATTTTGTTATTCTTTTTGCTGCTGACAAACTCTGACAGTGTGACTGTGCAATTGCAGTCTATTTCCCCGGTGTCACATTTAAATCTGCATATGTTGTTTTTTTTAACTTATTTGTTTATCTTATGAAAGTTGCAACCCCTCATTGCCCTGCTGCTCAAAAAATGCAACCGTTAAAATAAATAAGTGAAATCTGTTTGTAAAATAAATAGATTCTAAGCATTTTCAACATTTGACAGAGAAATAACAAATTTCTGAAGATATGTTTGTAAAAGGCAAAATAAGATTTTAGGGATTTTATTTTTATTTTGGCGTAATTACTTATATACACTGGCCTTTGAGTTTATATTACTTTAGCCCCTCCTGTAAAACAAGTTATTTTTGTGAGCATTACAAAAAGTTTACTTTTTTTGGACCTTGTTTTGGGTTACTTTAACTGTTTTTTTTTTTTTTGCTCTTCGTCCTTTTAATGCTGTTAATTAGAAGTTTTTCAAGTAGAAATTCTTTTATTTCTGTTGGCAATGTGTAACGCAAAGAACTTTAAATTAAAAGTTTTTCAGTTCAAAATATTTCCCCCCTTATTTTTACCTAAGAAACCTAATAATGGTCCCAGTTGTATTAAGGTTGCTGTAATCTTGTACTTGTTATATTAGGACGCAAAAAATAGAAATAATGAAATTAAAGTATGAATAAGTAAGGAATTTTTGTTATTTTGTTCAAATTGAAGAATTGACATAAGAGGGCTAAAGAAAACTAATGGAGCAAGAAGAGCAACAGCAGCAAAAAATGAACATAAATACAAATTAGGAGAAATAGTAAGTACAGACGTTTTAACAGAGAGAGCAATGGTATGTAACGAATAACAGTGACCAAAACAGCTGTTCCAGTTCAGTTCTAGTTCAGTTCTAGTTCGTTCTAGTTCAGTTCTAGTTCAGTTCTAGTTCAGTTCTAGTTCAGTTCTAGTTCAATTCTAGTTCAGTTCTAGTTCAGTTCTAGTTCAGTTCTTTTCAGCTCTAGTTCAGTTCTAGTTCAGTTCTAGTTCAGTTCTAGTTCAGTTCTAGTTCAGTTCTAGTTCAGTTCTAGTTTTCTAGTTCAGTTCTAGTTCAGTTCAGTTCTAGTTCAGTTTAGTTCTAGTTAGTTCAGAGAGTTCTCTAGTTCAGTTCTAGTTCAGTTCTAGTTCAGTTCTAGTTCAGTTCTAGTTCAGTTCTAGTTCAGTTCTAGTTCAGTTCTAGTTCAGTTCTAGTTCAGTTCAGTTCAGTTCTAGTTTCAGTTCTAGTTCAGTTCTAGTTCAGTTCTAGTTCAGTTCTAGTTTCAGTTCTAGTTCAGTTCTAGTTCAGTTCTAGTTCAGTTCTAGTTCAGTTCTAGTTCAGTTCTAGTTCAGTTCTAGTTCAGTTCTAGTTCAGTTCTAGTTCAGTTCTAGTTCAGTTCTAGTTCAGTTCTAGTTCAGTTCTAGTTCAGTTCTAGTTCAGTTCTAGTTCAGTTCTAGTTCAGTTCTAGTTCAGTTCTAGTTCAGTTCTAGTTCAGTTCTAGTTCAGTTCTAGTTCAGTTCTAGTTCAGTTCTAGTTCAGTTCTAGTTCAGTTCTAGTTCAGTTCTAGTTCAGTTCTAGTTCAGTTCTAGTTCAGTTCTAGTTCAGTTCTAGTTCAGTTCTAGTTCAGTTCTAGTTCAGTTCTAGTTCAGTTCTAGTTCAGTTCTAGTTCAGTTCTAGTTCAGTTCTAGTTCAGTTCTAGTTCAGTTCTAGTTCAGTTCTAGTTCAGTTCTAGTTCAGTTCTAGTTCAGTTCTAGTTCAGTTCTAGTTCAGTTCTAGTTCAGTTCTAGTTCAGTTCTAGTTCAGTTCTAGTTCAGTTCTAGTTCAGTTCTAGTTCAGTTCTAGTTCAGTTCTAGTTCAGTTCTAGTTCAGTTCTAGTTCAGTTCTAGTTCAGTTCTAGTTCAGTTCTAGTTCAGTTCTAGTTCAGTTCTAGTTCAGTTCTAGTTCAGTTCTAGTTCAGTTCTAGTTCAGTTCTAGTTCAGTTCTAGTTCAGTTCTAGTCAGTTCTAGTTCAGTTCTAGTTCAGTTCTAGTTCAGTTCTAGTTCAGTTCTAGTTCAGTTCTAGTTGAGTTCTAGTTCAGTTCTAGTTCAGTTCTAGTTCAGTTCTAGTTCAGTTCTAGTTCAGTTCTAGTTCAGTTCTAGTTCAGTTCTAGTTCAGTTCTAGTTCAGTTAGTTCAGTTCTAGTTCAGTTCTAGTTCAGTTAGTTCAGTTCTAGTTCAGTTCTAGTTCAGTTCTAGTTCAGTTCTAGTTCAGTTCTAGTTCAGTTCTAGTTCAGTTCTAGTTCAGTTCTAGTTCAGTTTAGTTCAGTTCTAGTTCAGTTCTAGTTCAGTTCTTCGTTCAGTTCTAGTTCAGTTCTAGTTCAGTTCTAGTTCAGTTCTAGTTCAGTTCTAGTTCAGTTCTAGTTCAGTTCTAGTTCAGTTCTAGTTCAGTTCTAGTTCAGTTCTAGTTCAGTTCTAGTTCAGTTCTAGTTCAGTTCTAGTTCAGTTCTAGTTCAGTTCTAGTTCAGTTCTAGTTCAGTTCTAGTTCAGTTCTAGTTCAGTTCTAGTTCAGTTCTAGTTCATTTCTAGTTCAGTTCTAGTTCAGTTCTAGTTCAGTTCTAGTTCAGTTCTAGTTCATTTCTAGTTCAGTTCTAGTTCATTCTAGTTCAGTTCTAGTTCAGTTCTAGTTCAGTTCTAGTTCAGTTCTAGTTCAGTTCTAGTTCAGTTCTAGTTCAGTTCTAGTTCAGTTCTAGTTCAGTTCTAGTTCAGTTCTAGTTCAGTTCTAGTTCAGTTCTAGTTCAGTTTCTAGTTCAGTTCTAGTTCAGTTCTAGTTCAGTTCTAGTTCAGTTCTAGTTCAGTTCTAGTTCAGTTCTAGTTCAGTTCTAGTTCAGTTCTAGTTCAGTTCTAGTTCAGTTCTAGTTCAGTTCTAGTTCAGTTCTAGTTCAGTTCTAGTTCAGTTCTAGTTCAGTTCTAGTTCAGTTCTAGTTCAGTTCTAGTCAGTTCTAGTTCAGTTCCAGTGGAGTTCAGTTCTATTTCAAAAATATCTACATCCTTATTTTATACATCCCACTGTTTAAGCAACAAAATTGACAGAATAATAAAATAAAAATTGCTAAACACTTTATTGCAAAATCCGACATACAACACAACAACAACAAAAGTTAGTTTACTAAATTACACACACTCTTAGTCCACATTCAAAAAGAAGAAAAAAATAAAAATAACAAAATAAGAATGCCATGTTAATTCTGAAAAAAATTAAAGTCTCAAGAAGTAGCAAAATGGACAGAAAAATTATGAAGAACAAAAGATAAAATAAAACACAAAATTATAAACAAAAAACACAACAACTGAAAAAATAACATTAAAAGCAGTAAGAGACGTAAAAATGGAGAGATGAAAAAAAATAAAATAAAAATCTGTTCAACTAACTGTGCATAATTCATAATTTAATTAAAAACTTAACCAACTGTATGAATAAATGGCAACAACAGCAACAAATACAACCATCGGCAACAAAAAGTTACAAGACAGCAGCAGCTCCTAACAATGGCTTCGAGAGCATACGTTTTTTCTGCATAACTGTAACCAAGGATATGTGTATATTTGTTTGTATTAGAGAGCCAACTGTGTTAATATATTTAACTGTGTGGGTGACTAAGCGTAGAGATTCGAATAACACCGACTCATTTTCTTAAAGCCACTCACATACTTATATATAAGTACGTACATTAAAAACTGAAAACAGTAATTGTTTATGCGGCATAAGTCTTTTCAAAGCAGAAAGCTATGTGTATTTTCATTTGTGCAAACACAGCGCGCAAATGATGATGAAGAATGTAGAGTAAACCTAAGTATATTTAATGCAGAAACTAAGTAGATAAGAATATTATGATGTTTTCGTTATTACAGTTGTTGCCGCTGTTGTCTACATATCTAACAAATATTTTGTTTTAATAAAGTTTAAAAAAATTAAACAAACAAAAGAGATAACGAAGGATACCGAATGTTGAAAAAAAAAATATACAAAAATTCCCCAGCGAACATTGGCACACTGCTGAAGCCAACAGACTACAAGGATATGCAAATAAAGCGGAATTAAGTGCAAAAATACCAGAGGCTCTTTGAATAACACCAAGAAATTTTAAAGTCAGTATAAAGGCGATATGTAAATACCCTAAACACGTCAACGGAAGTAATTAATATTTAAATAGTAAAGTGATTTTTGGAAAGTGGATCCGTATATGGGTTTCCTAATGATTTAACTTTCCGCCAACTTAGTTCGGTTTTAGTTCTTGTCCAGATCCAATTCAGCTCTAGTTTAGTTCTAGTTCGGTTCTAGTTCAGTTCTAGTTTAGTTCTAGTTCAGTTCTAGTTCAGTTTAGTCTAGTTCAGTTCTAGTTCAGTTCTAGTTCAGTTCTAGTTCAGTTCTAGTTCAGTTCTAGTTCAGTTCTAGTTCAGTTCTAGTTCAGTTCTAGTTCAGTTCTAGTTCAGTTCTAGTCAGTTCTAGTTCAGTAGTTCAGTTCTAGTTCAGTTCTAGTTCAGTTCTAGTTCAGTTCTAGTTCGTTAGTTCAGTCTAGTTCAGTTCTAGTTCAGTTCTAGTTCAGTTCTAGTTCAGTTCTAGTTCAGTTCTAGTTCAGTTCTAGTTCAGTTCTAGTTCAGTTCTAGTTCAGTTCTAGTTCAGTTCTAGTTCTAGTTCTAGTTCAGTTCTAGTTCAGTTCTAGTTCAGTTCTAGTTCAGTTCTAGTTCAGTTCTAGTTCAGTTCTAGTTCAGTTCTAGTTCAGTTCTAGTTCAGTTCTAGTTCAGTTCTAGTTCAGTTCTAGTTCAGTTCTAGTTCAGTTCTAGTTCAGTTTCTAGTTCAGTTCTAGTTCAGTTTAGTTCAGTTTTCTAGTTCAGTTCTAGTTTCAGTTCTAGTTGAGTTCTAGTTCATTCTAGTTCAGTTCTAGTTCAGTTCTAGTTCAGTTCTAGTTCAGTTCTAGTTCAGTTCTAGTTCAGTTCTAGTTCAGTTCTAGTTCAGTTCTAGTTCAGTTCTAGTTCAGTTCTAGTTCAGTTCTAGTCAGTTCTAGTTCAGTTCTAGTTCAGTTCTAGTTCAGTTCTAGTTCAGTTCTAGTTCAGTTCTAGTTCAGTTCTAGTTCAGTTTAGTTCAGTTCTAGTTCAGTTCTAGTTCAGTTCTAGTTCAGTTCTGTTCAGTTCTATTCAGTTCTAGTTCAGTTCTAGTTCAGTTCTAGTTCAGTTCTAGTTCAGTTTCTAGTTCAGTTCTAGTTCAGTTCTAGTTCAGTTCTAGTTCAGTTCTAGTTCAGTTCTAGTTCAGTTCTAGTTCAGTTCTAGTTCAGTTCTAGTTCAGTTCTAGTTCAGTTCTAGTTCAGTTCTAGTTCAGTACTAGTTCAGTTCTAGTTCAGTTCTAGTTCAGTTCTAGTTCAGTTCTAGTTCAGTTCTGTTCAGTTCTATTCATTCTATTCAGTTCTAGTTCAGTTCTAGTTCAGTTCTGTTCAGTTCTATTCAGTTCTAGTTCAGTTCTAGTTCAGTTCTAGTCAGTCTAATTCAGTTCTAGTTCAGTTCTAGTTCTAGTTCAGTTCTAGTTCAGTTCATTCTAATTCAGTTTCTAGTTCAGTCAGTTCATTCTAGTTCAGTTCTAGTTCAGTTCTAGTTCAGTTCTAGTTCAGTTCTAGTTCAGTTCTAGTTCAGTTCTAGTTCAGTTCTAGTTCAGTTCTAGTTCAGTTCTAGTTCAGTTCTAGTTCAGTTCTAGTTCAGTTCTAGTTCAGTTCTAGTTCAGTTCTAGTTCAGTTCTAGTTCAGTTCTAGTTCAGTTCTAGTTCAGTTCTAGTTCAGTTTAGTTCAGTTCTAGTTCAGTTCTAGTTCAGTTCTAGTTCAGTTCTAGTTCAGTTCTAGTTCAGTTCTAGTTTCAGTTCTAGTTCAGTTCTAGTTCAGTTCTAGTTCAGTTCTAGTTCAGTTCTAGTTCAGTTCTAGTTCAGTTCTAGTTCAGTTCTAGTTCAGTTCTAGTTCAGTTCTAGTTCAGTTCTAGTTCAGTTCTAGTTCAGTTCTAGTTCAGTTCTAGTTCAGTTCTAGTTCAGTTCTAGTTCAGTTCTAGTTCAGTTCTAGTTCATTCTAGTTCAGTTCTAGTTCAGTTCTAGTTCAGTTCTAGTTCAGTTCTAGTTCAGTTCTAGTTCAGTTCTAGTTCAGTTCTGTTCAGTTTCTGTTCAGTTCTAGTTCAGTTCTAGTTCAGTTCTAGTTCAGTTCTAATTCAGTTCTAGTTCAGTTCTAGTTCAGTTCTAGTTCAGTTCTAATTCAGCTTTATATCTGTTCTGTAGGTTTAATTTTTAATACAAAATCACTCTTGTGTAGTAGTTCTTATGATCAGAAATTTAGAAATTTAGTTAGAATATTAAAATCAACATTTCATCAGTCGCTTATATTTGTATAAAATGATTTGAAATAATATTACAAAAGAAAATGTCAGACTATAATATTACTAACATATTGCAACTATATTTCAAAAAATCCACATTAAAATGTGTAGAGCACTCACTCATCTCAGTAGGCAGAGAAAGAATCATGAACTGATATAATATTATTTGCAAAACAAAAACGGATGTAAATATAATAAACATGAACAGCGCGACAACAAAAACTCTAAACCAAAATTATAACCAAAATTTTTAAAACAATTTTCATTTCAAAAAAAGTAAAATTCATACAGACGAGTATATCGTTATAACATTTAGGCTTTTCCAGCATGCGGATACGTGAGTGTGCGCGTTCATATATACACAAATTCACACACACCTATACTTAAGTGGCAATAATATGAACACACACCGGATGTAGATTATGAATCCATAGTAGAAGCACGTAGCAATTTCCATTTTTGTTTTGTTATGAGCAAATACTTGCCTACATAAGAGTATGCGGCTGGCTGTATGTGAGTGTGTGTTCGAATGTATCTCTTTGAAGAGGACGTTGGAATGTGGTTTGAATTCATGGTGTTTACGGCATATTTACGTGTACAAATACACCTACATAAACACAATCGTACATACCTGCAGAATACAAGCCTTCAATGTAACGTCACAATGTTTAATAATGCAAAATACACAGGCGGACGGACATACATATATATGTACATTCTCGTGAAATAGTGATGATCAACCACAGATTTATACACACTCACGTACGCATTCACACATATATTATATTATTTTCAAATACAATGGAAATATTTTTAGAATTGTGCTTATTTGCCAGAGTGTATGAGTGATAGTCCCTCTAATTGTATACATTTTGTAGGGCTGCGCTTTGCATCCGTAACGAGCATTGTTGTATCAAGTACTTTTCTTTTTGTTTTTCTGTATTATTGTTGGTCCTTGTAATAGCATAGAGTGACAACTGTAACGCTGGTAATATCATCAAATCTAATAAAATTTTGGAGAAATAAAAGAGGTTATTCCATTCAAAATTTTGTGAAATCGTTGTATGATTTTATGGTCGATTTATAGTGTTTTGTGCAACAATATTTAGAAATTTTATTTGTTTTTAGTTCATTTAAATGGTGCATTAAACTCTGTCTTTATATTATTATTTATTTATGTATTATGTACCAGCAGATTCAGATTTTACAAAATAAGATTACTTCCAATAAAAGCTTATTGTAAAAACTACAGCTAATTATATTTAGATTTTGTACTATAATATTGATTTTGAATAATGCAATAGAACCAATTTCATTATTTTCACATTACAATCATTTTTGTATTGATTTTAAATAATCATTTTCGCAGTCGGAAAGCTTACTAAAGAACTCCTGAATTACAACGATTTTAAGTCTTTCATATCAATGATTATTACAAGTTATTGGTTGCTTATTTAAGGAACTAAAGTCACTTTTTAGTTCTAGTTCAGTTCTAGTTCAGTTCTAGTTCAGTTTCTAGTCAGTTCTAGTTCAGTTCTAGTTCAGTTCTAGTTCGTTCTAGTTCAGTTCTAGTTCAGTTCTAGTTCAGTTCTAGTTCAGTTCTAGTTCAGTTCTAGTTCAGTCTAGTTCAGTTCTAGTTCAGTTCTAGTTCATTCTAGTTCAGTTCTAGTTCAGTTCTAGTTCAGTTCTAGTTCAGTTCTAGTTTCAGTTCTAGTTCAGTTCTAGTTCAGTTCTAGTTCAGTTCTAGTTCAGTTCTAGTTCAGTTCTAGTTCGTTCTAGTTCAGTTCTAGTTCAGTTCTAGTTCAGTTCTAGTTCAGTTCTAGTTCAGTTTTAGTTCAGTTCTAGTTCAGTTCTAGTTCAGTTCTAGTTGAGTTCTAGTTCAGTTCTAGTTCAGTTCTAGTTCAGTTCTAGTTCAGTTCTAGTTCAGTTTCTAGTTCAGTTCTAGTTCAGTTCTAGTTCAGTTCTAGTTCAGTTCTAGTTCAGTTCTAGTTCAGTTCTAGTTCAGTTCTAGTTCAGTTCTAGTTCAGTTCTAGTTCAGTTCTAGTTCAGTTCTAGTTCAGTTCTAGTTCAGTTTCTAGTTCAGTTCTAGGTCAGTTCTAGTTCAGTTCTAGTTCAGTTCTAGTTCAGTTCTAGTTCAGTTCTAGTTCAGTTCGAGTTCAGTTTCTAGTTTCAGTTCTAGTTCGTTCTAGTTCAGTTCTAGTTCAGTTCTAGTTCAGTTCTAGTTCAGTTCTAGTTCTAGTTCAGTTCTAGTTCAGTTCTAGTTCAGTTCTAGTTCAGTTCTAGTTCAGTTCTAGTTCAGTTCTAGTTCAGTTCTAGTTCAGTTCTAGTTCAGTTCTAGTTCAGTTTCTAGTTCAGTTCTAGTTCAGTTCTAGTTCAGTTCTAGTTCAGTTCTAGTTCAGTTCTAGTTCAGTTCTATTCAGTTCTAGTTCAGTTCTAGTTCAGTTCTAGTTCAGTTCTAGTTCAGTTCTAGTTCGTTCTAGTTTCAGTTCTAGTTCAGTTCAGTTCTAGTTCAGTTCTAGTTCAGTTCTAGTTCAGTTCTAGTTCAGTTCTAGTTCAGTTCTAGTTCAGTTCTAGTTCAGTTCTAGTTCAGTTCTAGTTCAGTTCTAGTTCAGTTCTAGTTCAGTTCTAGTTCAGTTCTAGTTCAGTTCTAGTTCAGTTCTAGTTCAGTTCTAGTCAGTTCTAGTTCAGTTCTAGTTCATTATAGTTCAGTCTCTAGTTTCAGTTCTAGTTCAGTTCTTAGTTCAGTTCTAGTTCAGTTCTAGTTCAGTTCTAGTTCAGTTCTAGTTCAGTTCTAGTTCAGTTCTAGTTCAGTTCTAGTTCATGTTCTAGTTCAGTTCTAGTTCAGTTCTAGTTCAGTTCTAGTCAGTTCTAGTTCAGTTCTAGTTCAGTTCTAGTTCAGTTCTAGTTCAGTCTAGTTCAGTTCTAGTTCAGTTCTAGTTCAGTTCTAGTTCAGTTCTAGTTCAGTTCTAGTTCAGTTCTAGTTCAGTTCTAGTTCAGTTCTAGTTCAGTTCTAGTTCAGTTCTAGTTCAGTTCTAGTTCAGTTCTAGTTCAGTTCTAGTTCAGTTCTAGTTCAGTTCTAGTTCAGTTCTAGTTCAGTTCTAGTTCAGTTCTAGTTCAGTTCTAGTTCAGTTCTAGTTCAGTTTAGTTCAGTTCTAGTTCAGTTCTAGTTCAGTTCTAGTTCAGTTCTAGTTCAGTTCTAGTTCAGTTCTAGTTCAGTTCTAGTTCAGTTCTGGTTCAGTTCTAGTTCAGTTCTAGTTCAGTTCTAGTTCAGTTCTAGTTCAGTTCTAGTTCAGTTCTTGTTCAGATCTAGTTCAGTTCTAGTTCAGTTCTAGGTCAGTTGTAGTTCAGTTCTATTTCAGTTCTTCTATTTCTAGTTTAGTTCTAGTTCAGTTCTAGTTCAATTCTAGTTCAGTTCTAGTTCAGTTCTAGTTCAGTTCTAGTTCAGTTCTAGTTCAGTTCTAGTTCAGTTCTAGTTCAGTTCTAGTTCAGTTCTAGTTCAGTTCTAGTTCAGTTCTAGTTCAGTTCTAGTTCAGTTCTAGTTCAGTTCTAGTTCAGTTCTAGTTCAGTTCTAGTTCAGTTCTAGTTCAGTTCTAGTTCAGTTCTAGTTCAGTTCTAGTTCATTCTAGTTCAGTTCAAAAATTAAATCAAAATAGTTAAAACATGTAGGCGTATGATTGATATGTAATTTTTGTAACAAGTATACGAAAATGGGAAAAAATGGATTCCACAAAAGTCCGTCGAAAAAATTTAATTAAAACTATGAGTTTTTTGTTAAAAATTATACAATTTTATTTTCCAAAAAAACATGAAATATATTTATGTAGTATTAAGAGAAAAGTAGATTTAAAAACATTAAAATTTTTATTTTTAGAACAAAAAATTATTTCAGTAAAAAATATACACATACTTAAGTACTTATGTACATACAATTTTTTTAATCTCAGTTTTAATATATAAAAACTGAGATTTTTCGTAATATGTTTTTTCTAATATATAATTATTTAAATGGCTTGCTGTTTTTAAACTTTATAACAATAAAAAATATAAGTACATTTTTTTTAAATTTTATTATGTTGTTGTGTTTTCATATCTTACATAAATTATTTACATTGACGTTACGTGCCAAATCTTGTTGAAGCCTTAATCTTAACCTTGATATTTACATACACATAATAATAATAATAGCAGTAGCAGTAACAACAGCAACTCTCAGTCTTACAAAAAAATTTAAAGAAAATCTAAAACATTGTATAAATTCAGGCGCATTCTTTTAACAATTTTTCTTATGAGTTTTTATAATGTTTTGTTGTTTTTTCTCACGTGTTTACATACACTAAATGCGTAAATGTTTAAGAATTCGTTGTATGTATTTTTTGAAAAGTTCCTTTTGTTTAAACAATTTTTCCTTATTTTGTATGAGTTTTTTTAGGGTAGTATGTTTGTATGGGTGTTGTTTTTATAATCGTAAATACTTGACAGTTTTATGTTGATCGTTATGTTGGTGTTCGTACATACATATGTATATATGTATGTTATTGCATGTTATTTTTTTATATTATTTCTTTTTTTCATGCAAATGTTTATTTTATAATTTTCTTTTATTATTTAATACACAGGAACGCAATGTATTTTTCCCTGTTTTTTTGTTTGTTTATTCTTGCTGCTGGTTTTTTAAATATGTTTGTGTTAGAATATATGTATGTTTATGTTTGGGGAAAAGCACCGTATATACATTTAAACATTAAGTTGCTGTTATAAAAGTAGTAGAAATAATTTGAATTATATACAAATTAAGTAGGGCAATCTAGTAAGTCATATTCTGATTTGCTTTGGAATTTCAAATTTCTTTTAATATTTATTAAGAAGATCAATTTTTTTGTTGGACTTGATTTAAAACATTATGAAGCTCATAATTATACGGTAGTATACTTGTTAAAATAATTACATATTACTCATACGCTTACAGATCTGCACTAGAGATCTTAACCTACATGACCCAACTTTTAAAATCTATGTCTTCTGATTTGTATGCACCAATGTTAGTACTATTGGATAGTAGGCTAGACACAAATTTTCAGCTCTATCGGTCAAGAAGGCACGGAGTTAGAGAGGGTAAATGTTGGACATTTTGGTCATACAGGGTTTTATTCAAATGAGTGTAACTTTTCACCTATTGTGTATTTCCAAGGGAGTTCAAAGGAACTATTTTCCAAGGGAGTTCAAAGGAGCTATTTCTTCATTGTTTTTCTGTCATTTTCTGAAGGTGACTTTGTATGAGGGCTCGGGTCAATGAGCTCCGATAATTACGAAAATCAGCAGTAACATGGATCTCGGGGGTACGAGTTTCATCAAATTATATTGAAAACTGCGAAACTGCGTGCGTACAAGTTTTAAAAGAATACACAGACAGATGGACGGACGAATATCGAGAGTTTAACGTGAATACCTGCCATGACGGCCTTATTTCACGGTGGTCCTTTTCATCCACTGGGTAGACTAGAGACGGTCTATCACGCGCCCCTGAATCCTTCCATGAAGAACTCACGTGGCATTTTTTGTACATGGCTGAGCCGGTCCATGTAAAAGCGCTTTGTCGAAGAACTCGAGCTATCTAATCTCTTGCCATAGTAGCCCCGTTGCGGAATGACAGGCAGCATGGTATCAATCCCAATGCAAACCCCGACAAGGAAAAAGCAATCACTGGTCTAAAGTCAATAGAAGGGGCGACTACCCCAATATCAGGTGAAATCAATCTTCTGGTAAAGGTGACCACCCTTATGATGTCATGATAGATTGCATTATTTAAAATGCAATCTCCATCAACTAATGACCCTTTCCAGTGCATTCATTAACCTCTACTGAGATGGCTCTATTGGTTTGGCAACAGCACCTAGCGAGGTATTTGGTAGCTCGAAATATTCAGCCAATAAATCATGATCCCTCTAACCCAATAATTGCCCCATACGAGTTGAGGGAACGGACCTCAACCATATGTCGTGTAGCATGAAACAATATGAATCCTGTCGAGGTGGCAACAGCACCGAGAACTTCCCTAAAGTACAAGGTCTGCTAAATCAGTACTATTCTCCTGTCGGGCAGAGGAGTCTTTCCCGATCGTTCACCAATTACATCAGTTCCATTCTCAGACCATAAAGAATGGAATGACAGGCAACTACCAAGTGTCAACCTGAAAATTCCCCAACTTATATTGGCGCCCTACTATGCGAAGAGTAAGAGATAATCAACGGGTTCAGGAATCCAGCTTAAGTTGCTCTGTCACAACACCCAGTGACATCTGTTGAGATGGCAACAGCACCGGAGAGAGAATCCAGATATATTTGGCATTTGGATATATCAGTCCTTAAACCAACATTATCTCCCGGCGAATTTGGGTATAAGCCACAGCCACTACGTGGATCCCGAAGGAACCTCAATCACAGATCAGCACAAATTCATAATATGCTCCCCATTACTGTGATGTAGGGTATAACAATATTTAGCAACAACATATAATAATTAAAAGGCCTATTGTTGTAGTTCTCACTGTGTTTTGCTGAAATTCGTAGTTTTTTACAATATCTTCAATTTGTTCATTTCAAGTGAAAGTTATATGTATATTGTGAAATTGCGCTGTTTTTATTAAAGATACCTATACGTATACGTGTTAATGAATTATTGCTATTAAAAATATTAAGTATACGCCTAATTTTAGAGAAGCACTTGAAATATTTTTATCTTGAAAATAAAATTTTTTTGATTTATATGTTTATGTTTGTTCTTTATGACAAGAGCTACAACTTTGCCTCTGTGAGTAAATCAGAATTCTGAATGATTTACAAGATTTTAGCCTTCGAAAATGATCACTTTTTGGCCTCAGAAAATTATCACTTTTTGGTCCATTTTTGGTCTTTTATCACGTCGTGGTGTCTGTATATGTTAATATGTTTTTTCGTTTTGCAGTGTGTTATCATTTTCTCGGAGGTGAAAGGTATTAAAACCTATAGCACGATCAAGGGCTTGAATATTCTAATAGAACCTAGATGTTCACAGAAATGTTAGGTTCTGAATTTGAAGTTCCTTTCAAAACAAACCTCGTATATATTTTATCTTAAATGTATCTCGAATGTAGTTGTTGTATATATTTTCTTGTTTTCATCTCTTCGTATGAGTAATAATGTGTGTGTTTAAGTTTAATTCTGTTTGTTTATTTTTTTAACTTTAACAGTCGTTTAAAAATATAAAAATAAACAAAAATACTTAACAACACGTACACATATAAACAAATACACACACATATATAGAAATCATGAGAGAAAACACTTTGGGTTTAAATTTTGTTTAAGCATAAGTTTGTTATGCCAAGTTGTTTAGTGGGTTGTGTTGACAATAAAATTAAATTGTTTATCTTGTTTTTTTAACGTTAACTTTTTTTTTGGTTTTATTTGTTTTCCTTTCATTTCTTCTTAAAAGTGTCTAATACCACGTAAGATATTTTTCTGCGTAACTTATTATTTATATATTTGGAGATTTACCTTTTAAATAATAAATTAGTTACACAAAAACAAAAAAAGTCATTGTTTTTTTTTATTGAATTTAGATGGTTTATGTGGTAGGCTGTGGCATTTTAAATGTCTTATGGCTTGTTAGTAGATATACGTTTATTTATATACTATAAGTATATAAAAAAAAGTTTGTCACCAGATGTTTAGAATTACAGAAATATTAACATTAAGTTAAGCATGACAAATGTCGTAAAAGTTAAATTTTGTTATTGATGCTTACGAGTGACAATGGAAAAGTTTGGAAATGTGGTCAGAAAAAAAGGAGAGAATTTGTAAGTATAAGTACTATATTTAGTATAGCACAGTGGGAGTAAAATTGCAAAAATATGGTCAGAAAAAAGAGTTGCTTTATTCTCGAATACTCGAAGCTTTACCTTATATGGGTACCATGCTCTCGTTGATAATTAAAATGTATTCGTTAACACCTAATGCATCCCTTTGACGAATGAAAAAAAGGCTTGACGTTACGAGTTCTGAATTAAAAAACATGGGCGAGAGATGGTTCGATAGAATCACTAACATTATGTCGAGTGGCGCCAACAAGAACAGGACGAGTAGTATCCTTGGAAAGAACGTGTCATAATGATTGTAAAACGCTGTATCACTTGACAAGTTTTATCGTAATTAGATTCAAATATGTTGGGAGAAACACTGATTACAATGGCCAGGAAACAGAGTTTCTGAACTCTCTACGAAAATTCCTTTCCTTTTCTACCAACATTTTCAATGAAAAGAACAGCACAATAGGACATGTGAAAGTGTATGTTTTTGGTTCTGATGAAATATACATCTTCCTCTCAATTTAAGCTAAACTAGTATTGCACAATGGGTTAGAATTACAAAAAAAAAAAATATTATGAAAATAAATCAATGTTTTTAATGGTTTATACAATTAAATTTAACACAAATTGAGCTCTTTTGAGATTCACTTTCTCAGTCAACTTAAAGCTAGAGGATGTCTGTTTATCCGTCCGTCTTTCTTATCATTTGTCGCAATTTTGAGTGAATTTGGAACGAAACTTTGTAGCGCAGAAGAGAAAAAGTCCATTGAAGTAATTCTTTGTTTTACACAAAATCGCTTTCTTCGTCAATATCAAGATATCCGTATTCCGTCTATTAGTACCTCTTCATTGCGTTATTCGTGTTTGATGTTTTCTTCTGTCCGTCATTCCGTTAGTCTGTCTGTCTGTCTTTTAGCCGTCCATCACCATAGCCATTATTTTATCTGTCTGTCCTGTTAATCTAAAGTTCTCCCTTTATTCTTTCTCTAGTATGTCTGTCCCTTTGTTCATTCGTATATTCAAAATTTCTTCTATATGTCCATCCATTTTTCCTTTCACTTGCACCTCCGCCAGTTTCTCAGCCAATCTAAAATTGTTTGTTGATTCGTCCATCAATATGCATGTCTGTCTGTCTATACGTCTACAATTTGGGTTTATCTTTTCATAATGATGTCCGTTCATCCTGCTATCAGCGCTTTATTCCATTTGTCTTTTTGAGTGTCCATCATTCCATAGTATGTCTGTCTTTCCGTTTCCACATATCCATCTTTTTATCTGTCTGTCCATCTATTTATTATTTCACCTTTGTATCAATCACATTTTCTTTCAATATGTTGTCCCTTTATTCTACTACTAGTATGTCTGCCTCCCCGTCCATCCGTATATCCATAATTCCATCTATATGTCGGACCGTCCGTCCTGTGCGTTCCTCAATTTCTCAGTCAATATAAAGTTGTGCGTTAATTAATCCATCTGTTTGGGTTTCCGCCCATCCGTCATTCAGCATATCTGTCTATTTATATCTTTATCAATAAATCTTTCGGCTTGTGATTGTTTTTTCATCAAGATGTCATTAAATCCTTCTATCATTTATCTTTTCATATGTGTGTTTGTCTTTTTGAGTGTCCATCATTCAATAGTATGTCTGTCTTTCCGACCATCCATCCATATATCCATAATTTTATGTGTCTGTCCATCTATTTAATATTTCTCTTTTGTATCAATCACTTTTTCTTTAAATATGTTGTCCCTTTATTTTGCTTCTAGTATGTCTGTCTCTCCATCTATCCGTATATCCATAATTCCATCTATATGTCCCGTTCCTCACGTTCCTCAATTTCTCAGTCAATACAAAGTTGTCCGTTAATTAATCCGTCCGTCTGTATGTCTGTCCATCCGTCTCTCAGCATATCTGTCTATTTGTAGCTTTACTATTAAATTTTTTCCGCTTGTGATTGTTTTTTCATCATGATGTCGCTACATCTTCCGATCAGAACTTCATTTCACCATTTGTTTTTGCCATTTCGACTGTCCGTCATTCCATTAGTCTGTCTGTCCATTTATTATTAGACTTATGTTTCCCATCAATCTGCCTGTAGGCTCTCAGTCTATACGTTTATCTATCATTTCACCTATCTGTCTGTCTGTTTATCTTTCCACCTGCTCCTCTGTCAATTGCTCAGTCACTCTAAAGTTGTCCCTTAATTCATCCGCCCACCTGTCTATCCGTCCATCTTTCTAACAGCATATCTCTCTGTTTGTATTTGTCCTCTCATCTGTCCATCACTTCACTAGTCTGTCTATCTCTCAGTCCATCCATCCATATACTCATAATTCCGTCTGACCGTTTATCATTTCACCTGTGTTTACGTCTATCTGTTTTTCCTTTCTGTCGGTCGCAATTTTATATATAACCAGGCCATTATTCCATATGTCAATTTTCCGGATAGCCTATTCAATTTGTATCTACTTGTTTGTCTGTCCATCCATATTTCTATCGGTCTCAATTTCAAAGATAACTGTATGCAATTTGGACCTCAAAACTAGGTTTTTTGTTCTCAATTTGTTCGTCTATTTGTCAGTCCGTTCATCCTTTCATCTGCGTATGCATATTATTATTCCATCTGTCTATCTATCTCTCTAAAGGTTTACATTTTGAAAGCTAACTCAATGATATTTGTTATGCAAACTTCTATTGCATCTGTACGATAAGCCTACTTTCTTTTTATGAATTTTCATTATAATAAATTCATTTAAATATTAAGGCAAACTGTAATTTAGCATTAAAATACAAAATTTTTTAAACCTAGTTTGATATTTCCCAATTCAATTTATTTTCCACCTGCTACTTATATAAAAGTTTTCCTGGCATTTTTACTCATAACACAATAAACAAAAAAGTTCTTAAACTAATTTTTTTAACCCAATTTTTTGGGTCTTCATAAACACACACACACACCAAAAAAATCCATTTACAAGGTTAATTCCTTTTTATTTATACTAGTTTCTTTTCCAACAAATTCCACAACAACCAACATTATTTTCCTTTTGCATTTGACAAATTTATGAAGATCCTTTAAAACTTTATCAACAATATTTAATCCTCAACACATTTTTATTTCAATTTGTTTTCTTCCTTTTTTTTTGCATTCCGCTACTCTTTACATACTCAGCATTACTTTGTAGTTTAATTCCTTGATTAAACTACTCATGCTAAACAAATAAAGTGAAACGGGGGAAAACAAAGACACCGAAGGATAGAAAAAAGTAATAAAAAATATGAAAAAAAAAATAGTATGAAAATGGAAATGTGTCATATATTTTTTTTTTTAAATTTTCTTGTCTCTGTTCTGTTGTAAAACAAATATTCATACTACCAATAACTACTTACTACTACAACTCTATGAAAAAAAAAATTGTTAGAAAAACACCAAGACAAGTAAAATGAAATGAATTGTAATAAAAAAAAAATACTATTCACACACACATACCCACACATTTACACCCAAAGAGGATTCATTTAATTCTATCATTTTACTTATTTTTTGACATTGTATTCTAGTGTTTTATCCTGTTCCTCCTGTTCATATTTGCTCTTATAGTTGTTGTTGTTTTTTTTTTCTCTATAACTACCACATACAGTTAGTTTATACTTTAAATACAATTGCATACAAGCTTATTTTATATTTGACATATGCATACAGTTACACTGACATACACAGACTCTCACTCTTATACATACATACATACTTATTTACAAATACATATATGTATGTACATAATTGTAAATGTTTGCATATGTGTAAGGGTACACATATGTAAATATGAATATTTGTACTACTTAAGTAAATAGCAAGTTTATATGTATGTATCTGTATGATTGTGCAGTTATTTATGTATGTGTGTACATTTGAGTAGGAGTGCAAAGTACATATGTATGTATATGTATGTAAACTTTATATGTAAGTATGTTATTTTGTATGCATATGAATACTTTTAACTTTGTAATGAATGTTTTTTCTTGTTGTTTTTCTTTAAAGTGAATAGCAAATGTAAACTCCTTTTTAAGAAAATATTTTTGCATAAAATTTCTAAAATATTTCATATATTAAGGGCTCTGAACTTGGCTTTATGTTAGGTTTAATCAGGAGTCCAGAAAGAAAGAAAATTCCTACTACTATTTCTTGCTATAATCATTGATCGGAAATTAAAAAGGCAAATGCTAACTGGGTATTATGTAGTAGAAACATAGGCACGATCCCACTATCTTAGACCAACTATGACACATTGTAAGGATCTACCACTACCATGAGGCCATGAGAACTATGTAAATTAAAAGCTCTGGAAAAATTGCAGGATATTTCCCAATAAGCGCGTTAACGCAGTATTCACCGGACTTGAGGTGTAATGATTACATAAAGTAATTCATTACATGGTCAATTACAATTACTTGTAATGTGGAATTCAACAATTACCAATTACAATTAATTGCAATTGAAATTTTGCCCATTACATTTACTTGTAATGTGTAAATGAACAATAACCAACTACAATTACTTGTTATGTGTAATTGAAATTTACCAATTACTTGTAATTGTAATTTAGATATTACTAATTACAAATTACATGTAATTATAATGGAAAAATGCACAATTACTAGTAATTGTAATTGGCGTAATATCAATTACAAGTAATTGTAATTGGTATAGCCTATAATGGAAAAATTCACAATTACAAGTAATTGTAATTGGCAAAACTTCAATTATAAGTAATTGTAATTGGTAAAACTTCAATTACAAGTAATTGTAATTGGAAAAGATTAATATTACTTGTAATTGTAATTCGTAAATTTTAAATTAAAATTACATTTAAAGTAATTATAATTGAAGAATATAATCATTACCCCCAAGCCTGGTAATCACGGCCAAACGCCTCTTAGTTAGAGGTAAATTTACCTAAGGCACACGTCTTTATTGTATACTAGACGGTTATAGAAAAATCCCGGATATGTCCAGACTCCTCCTACAAGATGAAATTGTCCAAAACAGTAAAACACTGACTTCAGATGTAATAAGAGATTTTAACATAATTAAGTTTCATCTCTCACTGTTACAAATGATGGAAAAACACGTAAACTCCTTAACATACTACAAAGTAGCAAAGTAAAGTAATAATTGTATTAGTATTATGCGACAAAAGAACCTCCAAAGGAGTCATTTGTCTGCATACATATACATACATATGTATAAATGGAACAAGGAAGACGAAAGAAAACTTGACAAATACAACTAGAAAATAAAATAATAAATTTAGTAATTTTTCTTTAAGTTTTTCTTATTTTTCTACTCATAATTAACATTAAAATGTTGAATTAGTTAGTAGTATTAGAAGGTTGTAGGAGACAAAAAAACGATGACATGAAGAAAGAAATAATTTAGATGACATTGAAAAACTATCAAAATTTGGAAATTTTTCATATTTTTATATTTTTCTGTTCTGTTCTTTATGTTCAATATTATTGAAATTTATCACGTGAATAAATTCGCATTCAGTAAGGGGTGTCTATTTTTAAAAAACACCAAAAAAAAATCTCTCTCAATATATTCCCATAAGGACACTGTATCATGTGTTCCGGTTCCCCATTATAGAGAATCCAAAAGGTCTCATTTGAAGAATGGAAAAGTACCAAAGAGTCCAAACTTACAGATTATTATTCATTCAAAACCATGGTCCTATATAGACCTTAGTACCCGAATTCCAAAATAATGTACAAAATAGTTTATTTTGTGTAAGTAAATTAACTATTTTTTCAAATTTTATAAAAATTGGCTCAAATTGAATAAATAAAATTTCGCGTTTTCCCCTTTTTGGTACTTTTTGCCCCAGTGAAATAGCAAATATTTTGTTTCAGTAAATATTACAGAATTAGTACATAATTTAATAGGTATACGTAGGGCTTAAGTCAATTATGACACATCCCTTTCGGATTAACAAAATATTACATTTTAAAAACAAAATATTTTTATCCAACTTTTAAACCATGAACATATATGGGCGTAGGGTCAATTATAAAATTCGGTAGAGAGATTTTGGCTTGTCAGAAACTTACTTTTATATATCGAATTTCATAGCTATATTCGCATTTTTAAGCCAGTAATGTGCGTTAAAGTCATTTTCTGAAGGGGGCTATATATGGGGAGTAGGGTCAATTTGATTTGTGCTCGAATTTCAGCGCTATACTCTTATTTTGAAGCCAGTAGTGAGCGTTAAAGTCATTTTCTGAGGGTTACCTTATATGGGGGGTAGGGTCATGTATGGACCCATCCTCATAAAATTTAAGAAAATGATTTCAGTTCCTATAAAACTTTTTTATGTCAAATTTCATTGCTATATATGCTTCTTAAGGTTGGAGCATTAAAGTCATTTTCTGAAGGGGACGTTATATGGGGGGTAGGGTCAATTATGGGCCTATCCCTATAAAATTTTACACAAAGATTTGGGTTCCCATAAAACATATTTTTGACGAATTTCTGATGGGGGCCTTATATGGGGGCTAGGCGAAATCGTGGACCGATATTGCCCATTTTTAATACCAAACAAACTGCATCAACTAAAAGTATCTAAGCAGCCCGCTAGCTATTTCTATTTGGACTCTATCGTGTTTTCAACAGACAGACGGACAGAAAGACGGACAGACGGACGGACATGGCTAGATCGTCTTAGAATCTAATAAGGACCCAGAATATATATATACTTTTATAGGTCCTAGACGAATATTTCAATGTGTTACAAACGGAATAACAACAACAATATACCCCACATCTTTTTTGATGGAGGGTATAAAAAGTTCAAATTCGCCTAAAATTTGCTATTAAAATCGAATCATACAATAATATATGAATAAAAATATGCAAAAAAATGCAAAACAAATTGATGCCAAAATTCTTAAATTGTTCTGAAACGTGTCAAATATCTTGTCCGTGAGTCCACACGACGCACCATAAAAAAACTTAAATTTGTATATTTCGGTTTCCCCGGCAAGAATGTGTAACATGACGTTATTAAAGGAGCCTCAAATGTATGAGATTTTTTCACAGATTTGTAGCCCTAGTATTGCCTATTTCGTAATTTATTTTTTAATATTATTGAGAAATATATTTTTAATAATTAAATTATATGGAGGCAGGCGGTTAATATGGTCTTATCCTTATAAATTTTTTTGAAGAGGGATTCACAGCTACATCAGTTATTTATGAAGAATATCATCGTGATAAGTGAATTTTGACCATGAAGTCATTATCTGAAGGGGACTTTGTATGGGGGATTAGGTCAAATGAGGCCCTATCATTATGAAAATCAGCAATATCATTAAGACTTATATAAAACTAAGTTTTGCCGATTTTTGAAGTGATACAAGAACCTATTCCGGCAGTACGGTTGTATGGGGGCTATACGAAATAATTGACCGATTTCAACCGTTTTCAATGGACTTCGTCTTTGGGCTAAAAGAAGAGTATGTTCCAAATTTCATCATATTATCTTGAAAAATGCGACCTGTAGAGAGCGCACAAGGTTTTCATGGACACACAGATGGACAGGCGGAAAGACGGACATAGCTAAATCTACTCAGAAAGTGATATTGAGCCCATAGGTATACTGTAAGGTGGTCATTTTTTTGTGTTACAAATATCAGCACAAACGAATAATACCCTCCCTACTATAGTGATGTAGGATATAAAATCTGAACCATATATATATATTTTTTTTGCAAAAAATCATAAAAACAAAACAATGACATTTTAATCAAGCTGAACAAATACTGATTTTGAGAAATATTATTCTAGAATTAAATAAATTTTATTTTTCGGCAGGAATATCAGCAATTTACCCTATTGCTTATGCACTTTCACAGCACTAGTTTTAATAAATCTGAAAGGATTTTGTTTTCTCTATTTTAAATCAAATAAAAAAAACAAATAACAAATTATAGTCGGGCGAGGCCGACCATATAATACCGTACATCTAATACAAAAATAAAATGTGATTTAGTTTTCATAATAAAGCATTTAAGTTGAATTGTACCTTGTCTCAGATATACTTAAACCATTTATTATTAAATAAAATTGTGGACATTTAAGTCAAATTTTGAAGGCGGCTTTTTATAGGGGCTAGGGTTAAATGAGGCCCTATAATAATTCAAGAGGGTCATTAAGGCTAGTATAGAATTTGGTTTTATAGCTTTTTGTCGAGATAGGAGTATATTAAACATATTTATGAACTTAAAAAGCCTATTCGGCGGTTTCAGTTGTATGGGGGCTAGGTGAAATAATGGAAGAATGTACTAAAGAAGAATAAGTACCAAATTTCATTGAATTATCTCCAAAATTGCGACCTGTAGTTTGATTACATGGTTTACATGGACGGACGGACAGACGGAAGGACGGACATAGCTAAATCGACTCAGAAAAGGTGGGTATAGGACTAATAATATTGTGCGGTACAGACATCAGCACAAACCCAATATAGAAAAAAATCCTAATTTATGTGTAATAAAGTTATGTATTTAATTTAATGTGGCTTTAAATAATATTATTTAAGTTTTTTTTTGTTAAATATTTATTTCAATAATATTTAAATAAATAATTCACACAAATCCCTATTAATACCGGATGTTCGATATTATTTCTCTCAATAAAAATTCACTGTAGCACAAAAACAAATCACTTTCTTGTTGTTGTATTTTCTATTAGAAGTTTCTATAGAAGTTTTGATAATAGAAAATAAATGGTGTAATAAAATCAATATGATGATAGTAAAACCCAAACAATTTGTTTATATTTAAATCCAATATAGCATGAAATCCTTTTAATGTTGCTTTGTTTTTTTTTATACCCTACACCAGTTTTGTGGGGAGGGTATATTGGGTTTGTGCTGATGTTTGTAACGCACAATAATATTGGTCCTATACCCACCTTAAAGTATACCAATCGGCTTAGCATCATTTTCTGAGTCGATTCAGCTACGTCCGTCCGTCCGTCTGTCTGTCTGTCTGTCTGTCTGTCTGTCTGTCTGTCTGTCTGTCTGTCTGTCTGTCTGTCTGTCTGTCTGTCTGTCTGTCTGTCTGTCCGTCTGTCCGTCCGTCTGTCCGTCTGTCCATGTAAACCTTGTAATCAAACTACAAGTCGCAATTTTGAAGATAATTCAATGAAATTCATGATCTTCTATGGTACCGGAGACGAAGTCTATTGAAAATGATTAACATCGGTCCATTATTTCACCTAGCCTCCATACAACTGAACCCGACGAATAGGTCTTTTAAAGTTCATAATTATGTTTAATATACTTGTATCTCGACAAAAACCAAGTATACTAACCTTGATGACTCCCATGAATTTTATAATTATAGGATCTCATTTGACCATAGCCCCTATACAAAGGCCCCTTCAAAATTTGACTTAAATCCACAGTTTTATTCAACAATAAATGGCTTAAGTATATCTGAGGCAAGATACAATTCAACTTAAATACTTTATTATGAAAACTAAATCATATTTTAATTTTAAAACAGGTGTAGGGTATTATAGGTCGGCCTCACCCGACTATAATTTCTTACTTGTTTTTTTTTTTTTTTTTTGCAAAAATGAGTCTAGCTTTCTAAAAATATTGCTAACATTTTTTAAACAGTTTTTGGGTAGAATAAAAAATATACATGCATATGTATATAAGTAAAAATTTACATATGTATATGTTAGTATTAAGCCAGTGAGAGCTGTTTTTTTCATTCTGAAAATAGAAAATAGTTTTACTTACCAAACATTATTTTAGGTCATTATCCTTTTGTTATCCTTATAGTTGTTATATTTATATGTTTTATATAGATTTAAATTGTATGTAGTTATATATCCTTAAAGTATGTTTGTATATATTTTCAATATTGATATATTTAACAAATAAGTTTTTTCTTTCTTTTCACTTCACTGTTATATATATTTCTTTATTTTATGTATATTTTTATAGTAAATAAGGTTGCCATGTGAACACTATTAAACGGGTAGCATTAAATGATTATAGAAAAAAAATACATAAACTTTTGGGCTAGAAAAAAACACTATTGGTTTTGTAAGGTTTTGTTTTCTTTTCGATTTTTCTTTTTTTTTTCAACACGAAATGAACTTTTATTTTATCATCACCCGGAGTAACTAGGCTGACATAACAAAACAAATTTATAAACGAAAACTTGTTGTGAAAAGAAATTAACAAAGAAAACAACAGAATATAACAAAATTTAAAACTAACACATTGAAGCAGTACAAGGGGGGCGTATACATTAATATTAATATATTTGAAAATTTAATAATTTAAATCCTGAGAGGAATATAAAAAAAAGACAACAATGATTTGGTTCTATAAAAAAAAGTATAAAAATAAATATAAAAATATATTTTTAAAATTACAAAGAAAACAAGCAACACTTCACTGAACACAACACGACACTGTTCAAATTTAATACAAACAAAAAAGAAAAACAACCAACCCAACACAATAACAATAAACATTTACATTGACAGGATAAAGCCAGGATTTTTAATGTTAAAAATAAATTTTTATTAAAACCTTAAATTATTTTATAAAATTTTTCACTAAAATTTCTTGTTAATTTTTTCAAATATCCTTTTTAAAGGATAATTCTTTAAACATACAATATTTAACTTAACACTTTAAATTTTTAGTAAATTTTTTTCAATTTAAATTTAAAACTTTTTTAACAGTTTTCTAAAGTATTTTTTTTTTAATTAGTTTTATTTTATTTGTTATTTTTATTTTATATTTTTTTAATATTTTTATTAAATATTTTCTTTATTTTTTTTTTTCAAATTTTTCACTACAAAAGTTTTTTTTTGGTCTTTTGCTTTAGTTTCTATTTCAACCGCTTGCTTTTTAAAAACACGACCGTTTGCAACCAATGCTCGCCATTAACTATTGCTTCAAGGGTGCAACATTGTGTTAGTCAACCCCTGTTAAAGCATAATTTAATCGTTTTAACTTGTTCTTGTTCTTCTTGACAACATTTTAGCTGCAAGTCCATATTGTTGTTTTTAGTATTAACCTTATTTTTTCCACAAATTTAACAGTTTCTGTTAACATGCCTTTAACGCTCTCTCTTTTTTTCTCTTTCTCTCATGTTATCCTGTTTTCTTGCTCTCCCTTTAATCACACTCTCTGTTGTTTTGCTTTTAGTGGTGAGTCTGCTCAGTTAAGGGTTGTTTAACTGCATTTTACCGGTTTGTTTACATTTTATTTGTTGTGTTGTTCTTAAAGCTGTACATAAAGCCGGCTATATCCTTTTTTGTGTTTGTATACAATTTATTAATTGTTTTAACCATGGCTAAGGTAATATAAATAGTTGGCAATATATAACTCTATATTTTTAAGGGAGAGTTTTTTCCAATAAGAGTTTTATCAAAAATACTCTTAAATTTTATAATGTTAGAGCCAGCAAATGCATTAAAATTTAAGTTTCGTTTAAGTAAATTTAATTTTGGTTGTTATTTCATTTAATAAAAGAAACGGTTCTTTCAAAATATTAGTTTTTTTTAATAAGAGAAAACTGTTGGAATTGTTAAATATTTTTATATAAAAAAATCTAAAAAATGTGACTATAATTTGGATAACTTAATTATATAATTAATTAAATAATTATTTTCCGGTTTCTTGTGAAACGCTGAGTTGATTTAGCTATGTCCGTATATCTGCCTGAAACACTTACTTTACTTTATTTAGCTACTATCTATACCCAGTGTGCTTTACTACCCTAAAAGCAATATAAATAAAAAACCCACTTAACAATTTTGGAGATTTTAACTCCAATAGTTTTCCAGATATGCAATTTGTTATATATGGGAGGTGCCACGCAAATTATTGCAAGTTCGCCAATTTTTCCGAACGTTAATTAAGATTTTTATGTAATCTATGAAAAATTTGAATAATCTAATAGTTTCCCAGATAAACGAAATTTTGTATTTAATTCATATTGGAGGTGCCAAGTCCCGAAGTCCCCAAGTCCGCCCCGTTTTATACAAAATGTTCAGATGAATAATAAAGTTGAAGAATCTAGTTCTATTAGTTTCCCAGATAAACCGCTCCCCTCATTGGTA
This sequence comes from Lucilia sericata, assembly GCF_015586225.1. Classification (NCBI taxonomy): domain Eukaryota; kingdom Metazoa; phylum Arthropoda; class Insecta; order Diptera; family Calliphoridae; genus Lucilia; species Lucilia sericata. Next base: position 17,739 of record NW_023996155.1, on the reverse strand, counting down.
GTCCGCTAATTTATTACCCAAAATTTTAATATGGATGTTAAAATTCTTCGTGCAAAATTTCAAGTTTCTAACTGTAATAGTTTCCAAGATAAACGATTTTTTTTATTTAAATAATATGGGAGGTGCCACGCCCCCTGCTGCTGGTGCGCCTACTTTTTGTGCTAAATAATCATATTGACACTAAAGTGGCTCCGACAAAATTCGAGGACTCTAACTGTTATATTATCTCAAATATACGGATTTAATATTTTCTTAATATGGGTGTGGCTCCTCGCCCACTTGAAATTTCAAAATAGAAAGTAGCCTTTAACCTCTTCCAAAGATTGAGAAATATACTGTGAAAATTTCAACAAAATCGGTTTAGCCGTTTAGTAGTCTATAAACTTCAAATATACAAACACACATTCATTTATATAGATTACAACCGCGGGTGTGCTGGCGACAGTTGGTTTGTTTTGAGATCCTTCTGCATCTGGTCGTCCCAACAGTATTTGGGTCGTCCCTTTTTCCGTTCCATACCATCTATTGGTTCCTCCCCATACGATTTACGGACTGGAATATGATTCTCCATTCGCCATACGTGCCCAACCCAGCGCAATTTCTGAACTTTTATACGTTTTACTACACATATTTATGTGTATAGAGTTCATATAGCTCATGATTCATCCGTATTCGGAAGTTATCATCGGCACGTATTGGGCCATAGATCTTATGGAGAATTTTTCTTTCGAAAACTGCCAGCGCGGACTCATCCGACTTTTCTACGTCGTACATAAGGACATGTAAAATTAGCGTTCTGTAAAGTGTTACCTGTGTCCGTCGGACGAGGACTTTGCTCCTTAGTTGCTAGTGTTATTCTCCGTGTTATTTCTAATCTCATTATTGTTGTTAATTGCGACTTCCAAATATATAAAGTTCTTTACAACATCAAATTTATAGTCCTCCTGTGTATACGATTTTCGAGACGTTGTGATGTTTTAGCGCTCGTAATTAGTATTTTATTTTGTCCTCGTTGACCTTTAGGCTGATGACATTTAACTGCCTCTCCAGTTTGTCACATGAACCACCTACTGCTCCTAATTTTCGTCTGCTGCAAGATTTTCTCCATTAGCAGATTGATGAATCGCACGATTCAGTATGAAACGATTCTGAAAGGTTTGCTCCTATTTTCGCAGAATTGTTGGTATTCTTCAAAGTCATAATGCAAAGCCGTACGATCTCCGTGGGAATACCAAGTTCGGATATAGCAACGTAGAAGTTTTCCCTTATAGGAGTATCAAACACAGCCTAATAGTCGACAAAAAGGTGATGGGTGTTCGAAACTGTCCCAGAAAGACAATGATTGCCACTAACGTCTAACCAATTGGTTGGTTATAATTCGTCATTCGTCACTGATGTACTGTTTGTAAATAGGGGTAAAGATTATCGTCCCTTTAGTGTCCTCTTTGTAAGCCAGCCTTTGGTTTGTTTCTTCGTAATCTACGGGGTGACAATTGACTTCCTCGTAGGACAACCACACGTTAAAACAGCTTGTCACCTGGCAGTCGGTGGCTAGAGGTTACACTAAGTTGTTGGTTAAATAGTTAGTTCGGGACTGTTCCACCAAATTGCTGGGTAATGACTTGTACTAACTCAACAACTTACTTCTCAATGATTACTACACACTGTCTTAGAAGGAGTCTAGTAATGACTTACAAATAATCAAACATCGTTTTTAACATGGAAAATGGAAAATCATTTTGTTTATCCTCCTTTGATTTAGCTATGTCCGTCCATCTGTCAGACCGTCTGTCCGTCCATGTAAACCTTGTAATCAAACTAGAGGTCTAAATTTTGAAGATAATTCAATGAAATTTGGTACACTATCTTCCATAATCCCAGGGCCGAAGCCTATTGAAAATGGTTAAGTTCAGTCCATTATTTCTTCTAGCTCCCATACAACAGAACCTACGGAATAAATTTTTTGAGTATATAATTATGTTTACTTTTATCGTATCTCGACAAAAAGCGACACAACTAATTTTTATACTTGTGTTAATGTCCCTGTCAAAATTTGTTATAACTGGTCCATACTTGACTCTAGCCCTCATATAAAGACACCTTTATATAAGCCCTTATAAGAAGACAGTTTAGTAATTAGTGTACCCTCCGCACTCCTACATAAATAATTTGGATTTTTGTCACTTAGAAGTATTTCTGTGTAGTCGTCTAAGTACTTTGTCGGTTAAGAAGGATATTAAATGGCTATAAAATTATGGGCTAAAATCCTCAAGTGAATCGTGAAATACAATTTTTCTTTATAGTTCTGTCATACATCTCTGTCATACACCATTAATTATATGATAAATCTTTAATTATCTTTACAAATTTTTGTTTGATGAACCCAAAGCTACCAATATTGTTTAAAAACTTTAGGATCTTTATAAAAAATATATGTATGTATAAATACCCTAATCAAATTATTGACAATTAAACATTTCACCTGTCAAACTCAAAGTTTAATGAGTGAAACATTTTAAATCCCAAAAAATATTTTTAACATCATATTTGTGAATTGTAACAAGTGCAAGTAGAAGTGCTGGTTTTACCCAATTTAAAAGTAATTACATGATATATATTTTTTTCCTCTTTCTTTTCACAATCCTTTAAACGACAACAATCCGCAAAATTACAATTCTAAACCAGAAATTGAGTAGAATGTAATTTAACAAGAACAGCATATTCTTGTAACGAAATCGATTGGAAATCTTGTAATAAAATCTCGCAATAAAGGCAGAAAAAAAAAGACGAGAATAAAAAACATAAAAGGAAACAACAGCAGCAACAGTAACAATAAAGAAATGTTCACAATATCCTTTAAACATTTTTTGTTTTTAACAGAAAAACAAAAAATGCTTTGCATATAAATGTCTCATTTAACAACCAACCTTAATCAGCATTTGTTGTGTGTCGTCCAGGTACAATCCATTGTTGTGTATTGTCGCTGTAAATGCAATCCATGTTTTGATGTTGGCAATGAAAGGAAGAAAAAAGAGCAAGCCAGAAGTAGCCAATAAACATGTTTTAAACATGTAATAGAAATCCTGGTAACAATAAGGATAATAGTCGATATTGGTAAGGAGTAAATGTTGAAATGGAAATTGTTATGAGTTTATGTAATAATAGCTTAGCTAGAATATTATTTTCTTATTTTCGAAAGTTTACTTAGTTTGCGACAATACTTTTGCTCTTATTAATATAGAGAGCTTGTTGCAAAAATAAACAAAACCAAAAAATAGCAACAACTTAACCAACCAACTATATTACCAAAACAAAACCACTTTAAAGTAGTTGAATCTAGTTGAATGTTGGTACCAAATTGTTTAAAATACCACGCACATTATGAATAAGGAATTATTATTTGAAATGTGTAAAAATAAAAATAATTTTATTTCAATACTTAATGTCATAACTAGGTTTAAGACTATTTCTATACCAAATCTATTTAATTTTCCATAAAAGGACGAATCCTGGTCGAACTATGCCAACCTAGTCTGTAGATTAGTCTATAGTCAAGTGTATGGACTAGTTTATGGACAATCTATTGACTAGTCTATGGACTAGGTTCATAGACTTGTCAATTGACTATTAAATAGACTAGTCCATAGACTTGTCAATAGACCAGTCCATAGACTCTTAGCCACTACACCAGTCAATAGACCAGTCCATAGACTATTAGCCACTAGACCAGTCCATAGACTATTAGCCAATAGACCAGTCCATAGACTAGTAGACTAGTTACTAGTCTATTGCCTACTCTATGGACTGGTCCATTGGGTAGTATATGGACTGGTCCATTGGCTAGTCTATGGACTGGTCTATTGTCTAGTCTATATACTACTCTTTTGACCAGTCTATAGACTACTCTATGACAAGTCTATAGACTACTCTATTGACTAGTCTATAGACTACTCTATTGACTAGTCTATAGAATACTCTATAGACTATTCTATTGACTAGTCTATAGACTATTGACTAGTATATAGACTACCCTATTGACTAGTATATAGACTACCCTATTGACTAGTATATAGACTACTCTATTGACTAGTCTATAGACTACTCTATTGACTAGTCTATAGACTACTCTATTGACTAGTCTATAGACTACTCTATTGACTAGTCTATAGACTACTCTATTGACTAGTCTATAGACTACTCTATTGACTAGTCTATAAACTACTCTATTGACTAGTCTATAGACTACTCTATTGACTAGTCTATAGACTACTCTATTGATTAGTCTATAGACTACTCTATTGACTGGTCTATAGACTACTCTATTGACTAGTCTATAGACTACTCTATAGACTATTCTGTAGACTATTGACTAGTATATAGACTACCCTATTGACTAGTATATAGACTACTCTATTGACTAGTCTATAGACTACTCTATTGACTAGTCTGGGGACTACACTATTGACTAGTCTGTAGACTACTCTATTGACTAGTCTGTAGACAACTCTATTGACTACTCTATATAAACTCTATTGACTAGTCTATAGACTACTCTATTGACTAGTCTATAGACTACTCTATCGACTAGTCCGTAGACTGCTATGTTGACTTGTCCGTAGACAACTATATTGACTAGTCTATAGACTACTCTATTTACTAGCCTATTGACCAGTCTATGGACTATTCCATTGACCAGTCTATGGACTAATCCATTGACCAATCTGTGGACTAGTCCATTGACCAATCTATGGACTAGTCTATAGACTAATCTGTTGACTAGTCCATAGACTACTCTATTGACCAATCTATGGACTACTCTACTGAGCAGTCTATGGGCTTGTCTATTGACTGGTCTATAGGCTAGTTTATAGACTAGTCTATAAATCTACTCTATAGACTAGTCTATTGAGCCAGTCTGTGGACTAAGTTATTAAATTATATATGAACTATTGCATGAACTGGTCTAAGAACTGGTCTATTGATTAGTCTATGAACTAGTCTATTGACTAGTATATAAACAAGTCTATTGACTAGTTTATTGACTAGTCTATTGATTGGTCTATGGACTGGTCTATGGACTAGTCTATTGACTAGTTTATTGACTAGTCTATAAGTAGTTTATTGACTAGTCTATAGAGTAGTGTATGGACTTATCTTTTCACTAGTCTATTGACTAGGCTGTTGCTACTCTATTGAATTGTCTACTTACTAGTCTATGAACTAGTCTTTTGACTAGTCTATGGACTTGTCTATTGACCATTCTATGGGCTCGTCTATTGACTATGCACTAGACTATTTTTTTTTATATATTCTATTGCAAAGAAAAAATGTTATTCTGGAGATCTAAAATCACTTCAATAATGGGACGTTTATAAGTCTAAATGATCATATAGTTAGTTCAGACGTTTTTAGCAAAAGTTACCCTAATCATTACCATCCCAGTGTAAAAACCACAAATAAAAACTATTGCTGAGAATACAAAAGATTTTTCTTAATGGCTATAAATGTAAGAGTTTACAGGACGAAAAGTGCTCGATTCTATCTGGTAATTGTTGAGGAGAGGGGTAGTGTAGTATTTCATTTTACATTACATTCACTTAATTCCACAAGTTTTTGTTTAACAACAGAAAATAACTAACAAAAAAAGAAAATACTAGAATGAAAAAAATACAAATGAAAATGTAACAATCGTCAAACATTAATGTCAACTTAACTTACAAGAATTCTACGTTTTTATTGCAGATTATCAAACAAGCCAGTAACCAAAATAAAACAGGTAAAAAAAACAAAGTTTAGATACCAAAAGAGGATATACGAATAAAAACCACTCATACCGACATACAATTCCAGTAAAAGTGAATCAATTTAGTTTGGTCACAAAAGAGATATACAACAACATGTTAACAACAACAACAGTGACAGCAGGAGCAACAACAACAACAGCAACAAGAAAAGGCACAACTATGATGACAACAAGAAACATGAATAGTGGTAGTAATACCACCAGCAGCAATACGAATACGAATACTTCTGTATCAAGAGGCATTGCAACCGATACAGATACAGCAACAACAACCATCAAAACAACAACGACCACAATTACCTCAGATCCGGGCATTTTATGCTTTCATCATTGCAATGTAAAAGTTTTCTGTTTTACATTACCGCACATTTGTCCACAATGTAAAACAGCCCTGGCTACACATCCCAATGGAGATGGCAACACCTCCTCCTCGTCTGCTGCTGGTGGTGATGGTGGTAGTGTTAGTGGTAGCAATCGACGTAAGAATAAGAACATGACAAAGTTGAAGTTGAAAAATAACAAAAGCAACAACTACAATGCCGACCAAAGTCATGCAATTGATTCTAATAAACATGACTATGCCAATAACGATGTTGGAGACTCTGGAACCAAAAGTCATGATGATGTTAATGACGTTACGAATAATACTGATGATTCTAGCAATGATGATGATGAAGATGATTTAAATAGAAATAGTTTTTCCTCTCATATCATGGCCAGTCGTCTGTTGCCATTCCGTTTACCATATCCATTTGTAAGAGCCAATCAATATCCATGTGCAATTGTTTTACGTCCCACTACAGGTGATTTTCTCAAGTAAGTGATATCTAAATTTTCACAAATAGTATTTTCGCTTGAAAGCTTTTTATAACAATATTTTTTTCAATTTACATTTTTTTTTCTATTTCCCTTATCTCTGTTATATTTTATTTCACTTTTTTTTCGGTGTATATTTATGTGTCTGTTTCAATGTATTTTTTTTTGTTCTTGCTCTTGCAGTGATTATAATAACACCACAGATTTGCATATTGCTGTAACAACTTCCACCGGTTGTGTGGTTGAATTTGATCGTCATGGCTTGCGACGTCATCGCACAGACAACATGTCAGAATGGTGGCAGTGTTTATTAGTGGGTGATGTTCCTGAACCTTGGTATGACTATTGGGATCAAGTGTTATTTGAGGTAAATTTCATTATTTTTTTTTGTGTTTCCTTTATGTTTTATAATCTAACGAATATTTTTAATTTTGTGAAATAACTATAATTGAAAAAAATGTGATTTATAGTTTAAAAGGTTTTTGTTGTATTAACGCTAGTTAAGTGAAACAAAGTTAAGATATTAATTAAAAATTTCTATAGGTAAATATATTAGCCTTATCCAGTAAAATTGGTGTACAAAACTAAAACTAGAATTAGTGGGCGTGGCATCTCCCATATTAAGCAAATACTAAATTCGAATATCTGGGAAAATATAAAAGCACTCTAGCTTTGTAGTAGTGACTTAAGTATCAATATAAATTTTCAGAAGAAAAAGTAGGCGGTCTAAAATGGGCGTGGTATCTCTCATATTAATAAAATACTAAAATTTGTTTATCTATAACAACTATAGTACTCAAATTTTGCAAAGTAAACTTTAACATCGATATGAACAGTTAGGCAAAAAATGGGTCAACTATTAATAGTGGGCGTGGCATCGTTCATATACATTGAATACCAAAATTCATATATTTGGACTATAACAGATAGAGTCACTAAATTTTGTGTGACTATTTATATACGTGTGAATATAAATATTTAAAAACTGGGAAGTACCAAATATAGTGGGCGTGGCATACTTCATACGAATAAGATACTAAAATTCGTTTAACTGGGAAGTCATAATATTCAAAGCTTTGAAATATTTCAAAAATGATTAGAATGATTGTGAAGAGAAAAATTTATCGAACTACCACTGTAGATGTTTTAAATACATTTCAATTAAGTTTCCTTTAAAATACACTTTGTCCAACTCCACATTTTCCATATATCCATATAAGCACTTAAGTTTTTTCATAAAGTCCTCTAAATCCTTCAAATATCTAGATAATAAAATCTTATATTTCTTACAGCATTTTACTATGTTACGTTCGGTTCTTCTCTATCTTTTTTTTTTTTGGTTTCTCTAAACTCTGTTTATTTCTCAATTTTATAGATTTGCCAACAGCCCGACAAGTGGACAGTGTCACACTATCATGAGGACAAACACAATTGCTACACATTCGTATTGACCTTTCTGCAGGCACTGACGTATGACAAGTTAAGTGAAGCAGCTACGAGCAAAACTAGATTTTGTGAAAAGTATATAGTTCCTAGGACAACAACAGCTGGTAAATATATATCATTGTACCGGAAGTTGCGTGATGCTGGTATTTATGTGCATCATACAAATCACCAAAAGGTACGGTATGCAAGACAAGGAAAACAGTATCAACAGCAACTACTACAACAAAGAAATCCTAATAAATCTAACAATTTAACAACAACAACAGCAGCAGCAGCGGCGGGAGGAATGACTATAAACAAAAATAGTTTGGTAACTAACAAACATCAACAACAAAAACAACAGCAACAACATCTCAGTAATCATCACAACCACCACAGTATTATATCACGCCCGCATTCTACCTTGTGTACTATTGAGGAATAGGGAAATGCAACAACAATGTTAGCAACAGCGGCAAGCAGGATCACCATAAAAGTATTTATAAGTGTGTGAGTTTATGAATGAAAAATGGTTAGAGGGTTTGTGAATTCCATTTAAATATGTATACAATGTAAGGATTGTTGCAGGGTCTATTTGTGTATGTGTGTGTGTGAGAGCATCAGCATGTGTGATGTGCGTTGTATCTGTGTGTATGTTTGATTTTTGCCAGCACAAAGTATCCTATGACCACAAATCTTCAAATAAATAAACTTACCAACAAACACATACCCATAACTATGCATACACTAACACATTCTTATTTGTATACATACATATACATTCTAATGTATGTTTATTGAGAAATTTTATGCAACATACCAACTTATGTTAGTGCAACATCACTATAACCATCAGCTGCAGTAGCAATAACAACAACATAACCATACAATCATGTTGTTCCTAGAATTCATACAAAATAACATCTTGTTCTTATTTGTTGCCATTGAAACACCCTCAACATGCAACGATGCTTGTTCCTGCTTGTTCATGCATGTTTTCTCTGGCCAAGTTTTCCCTTTAATCTTTTTCTTTTGCATTTTAGCTCTCGTATGTTGGTTGTCTGGCAATTGCAAACTTATAAATATTTTGCCGTTTAAATATACATACTTGAAACTACTTTTTTTCATATACATACATACGTACACATGTATGTATTTATTCATGTACGTGTATTTTTAGTTCCTTTTTATTATTGTGTGTCTATATGTGTAGTTTAAAGCTTGTAAACAATCCGAAAAAGAGAAAAGAATTCAAAAGTAAAAACTTTATCATCATCTAGATGATCATCTTGCCCATATATTGCCCGTTAGTAAAAAGTTTTTGTACTTTTTTGTTTCATTTTGTGGAGTACAGTGGGTTTTGGGATTCACAAGCGGTTTTTAGTTGGATATATACTGAAAAATTTATACACTTGCAGAAAATTTCATTCTCCACAGCTCTTTCCACAGAATTTAAGCCAATTTCAGACTTTTCATAAAGCCTTTGGACGCATATTTAAGAAACTAGAAACAGTTCTAGTTCTAGTTCAGTTCTATTTCAGTTCTAGTTCAGTTCTAGTTCAGTTCTAGTTCAGTTCTAGTTCAGTTCTAGTTCAGTTCTAGTTCAGTTCTAGTTCAGTTCTAGTTCAGTTCTAGTTCAGTTCTAGTTCAGTTCTAGTTCAGTTCTAGTTCAGTTCTAGTTCAGTTCTAGTTCAGTTCTAGTTCAGTTCTAGTTCAGTTCTAGTTCAGTTCTAGTCAGTTCTAGTTCTAGTTCAGTTCTAGTTCTAGTTCTAGTTCAGTTCTAGTTCTAGTTCAGTTCTAGTTCTAGTTCAGTTCTAGTTCAGTTCTAGTTCAGTTCTAGTTCAGTTCTAGTTCAGTTCTAGTTCAGTTCTAGTTCAGTTCTAGTTCAGTTCTAGTTCAGTTCTAGTTCAGTTCTAGTTCAGTTCTAGTTCAGTTCTAGTTCAGTTCTAGTTCAGTTCTAGTTCAGTTCTAGTTCAGTTCTAGTTCAGTTCTAGTTCAGTTCTAGTTCAGTTCTAGTTCAGTTCTAGTTCAGTTCTAGTTCAGTTCTAGTTCAGTTCTAGTTCAGTTCTAGTTCAGTTCTAGTTCAGAGTTCTAGTTCAGTTCTAGTTCAGTTCTAGTCCATTCTACATCAGTTTTAGTTCTAAAGTGATCCTTATTACAAACATCAGTACTAATACAAAAAATCATTCCGTCTACGAAATTGTTACTAAATTTATACAATTCCTTGAACACTTATAAAAAAAAGAACATTTGAAAACTAATTAAAACAATTTGGTTTTTATTAAATATTTAAATCCCCTTTTCAACCCACTGTACCTTATTAAATACTTCTGTTTTACAATGTTGAACTCATACATACAATATTTTAACAATTTTTTACGAATTGTTTGTTTGTATGTCTTTCTGCCTAGTATCCTTTCGTAGGTAAACGTATGAATGTAAGAACATTTGACTGTGTGCATGTTTTTTTTTTCTTTTTTCTATAAATAGAAATTTATTTTATAAGTACATACTAAACTATATTGTTGTAATTTTATTTTTAAACTATAATTTTCTCATCCTGTTTTACAAATGTAAGTCTCGCTCATTTTCTAGAAGACTGGCATAATCCAAAAAAAGTCGTTTAGAGAAAAATGACTTTAAATGTTTAACTTTTAAGTATTTTTTAAATAACTTTTAAACATATCAAGGGATTTTAAAAATTAAACTAGATTCAGATAGTAAAGATTAATATGTTTATCTTCTAAATTAAAATTGAAATCGAGAAAAAATGCTTTAGTTTTTATGTTTAAATTAAAAAATTGAGCACTTAGTTTAAAAAACACGAATTTTGGGTTATGCCAATCTTGTAGTAAATGAGTGTATATATGTATGTATGTATGTGTAATTGTAGTAATGGTTCCTTGTTTTTTAGCCCATGTATTAATTTTCAACAAAAACAAGCAAACTTTTTTATTTCCTGTTTTTGCTTCTCTGCTCTAACAACTATTGTTGTTTCTTTTACTCTTACTCTCGCTCTCTGGGTCTCACAGTTTAAGTATTTTTTTTCATCCTTGTTGGAGTTTTTGTTTTTATTTAATTTTTAATTCTTTTAGTAGTGATTTTATACCTCAGTGTTTTTATGTGTGAGTGTTTTGTTTTAATTTTTTTATTTTTGTCTGTCTTTAGCAATGTAAGTTTAAGGGTATTTATGTATATGTGTGTAAGTATGTTTTACAAGGATATAAATGGCAAAATAAATGCAAACATAAACACTAACATTTCAACTTACACACACATGTACTTTTTACAGTATGTTTAGTAAATTTTCCTGTTTATTTTAAGTTAAAGTTTTTAAGTTAATATTTTTTTTTTGTAAAAAATACAATAATAAAACTACAGTAAACTGCATCAAGTGTATTTTATCAATAATTAAATTGAGTATAATTAAAATTTTATTGTTTGCAATTTTATTTATTTGATGTTTTTTTATTTTTATGTTGAAGTTAAATAGCGTAAGTGCAGTTTCAGCAGTTAAACATATTAATTTATTTATAGGAAATACTAAAATGTTGTTGAGGAAGTTTCTGAACTAGAACTGAACTAGAACTGAACTAGAACTGAACTAGAACTGAACTAGAACTGAACTAGAACTGAACTAGAACTGAACTAGAACTGAACTAGAACTGAACTAGAACTGAACTAGAACTGAACTAGAACTGAACTAGAAACTGAACTAGAACTGAACTAGAACTGAACTAGAACTGAACTAGAACTGAACTAGAACTGAACTAGAACTGAACTAGAACTGAACTAGAACTGAACTAGAGAACTAGAACTGAACTAGAACTGAACTAGTACTGAACTAGAACTGAACTAGAACTGAACTAGAACTGAACTAGAACTGAACTAGAACTGAACTAGAACTGAACTAGAACTGAACTAGAACTGAACTAGAACTGAACTAGAACTGAACTAGAACTGAACTAGAACTGAACTAGAACTGAACTAGAACTGAACTAGAACTGAACTAGAACTGAACTAGAACTGAACTAGAACTGAACTAGAACTGAACTAGAACTGAACTAGAACATGAACTAGAATCTGAACTAGAACTGAACTAGAACTGAATAGACTGAACTAGAATGAACTAGAACTGAACTAGAACTGAACTAGAATGAACTAGAACTGAACTAGAACTGAACTAGAACTGAACTAGAACTGAACTAGAACTGACTAGACTGAACTAGAACTGAACTAGAACTGAACTAGAACTGAACTAGAACTGAACTAGAATGAACTAGAACTTAACTAGAACTGAGCTATAACTGAATTATAACTGAACTAGAACTAAACTGCTAACTCCGAATACATTAATCCAGTATAAAAATACATAAGATAAACCTAATTACCTGCATATTTATTACATTTTCTAAGCTGCACATTTATGTACTGATTAATTTCGGGATTTACTATTACAGCTTAACATACAGAGTATAAGAGTCTTATGTATACATATATAAATAAATCTCTTCAATTATCATGTAATTTTGCACATCATTAAAACATATACATACATATATATTTCCATTTCTACGTGTTATATTTCCTTCCTTGTATTGCTAAGCAATGTATAGATGACATGTTCTCTGGAAAAACAGAATTAATCAAAAAATTCTAATAATTGTCAAGATTTCCATAAGGCAACGTGACTTATATTTATGAACAATGAAGGAATTATTTCTAGTTCTATTTTTCCCGGCTTCAAATTGCTTGCAACCACGGAGTATTAATGTGTATAAAAAAAAGAAGCTTTTTACTGTGAAAAAGCTTAATATAATTTTGAAAATAATTCCTTTTTTTTCTGTATATTTATAATGGCAAATGGAAATGCTGAAGGTAAAGAACTCACGTTTTTACGGCTTAATCAAGGAAATAAAGAGTAGAGGTGTAAAATATATAGAAGAAATACAAGTAGCAGATGAAACAATTTCACAAGGGAATAGTTTGTACACACTCTAACACATAATGACAAAACAGCGACAATAACAAACCAATGACATTTTCATGGAATCTACAAAACATTCATACACTTTCATGTCATTGAGTGCATTGAATAAATCTAATTAAAATAAGACAGTCGGAATGGGAAAATTCAGGTCATGTCGAATATTTGGTGATCTACTGAATAATATTATTAAATTCTCCTATTGCAAAGCAATTTAAGATACTTAACTTAAGTTAGTTAGTTTGTTAGTTAGTTAGTTAGTAAATTAGTTAGTAGTTAGTTACTTAGTAGGTAGTTAGTTAGTAGTTAGTAGTAGTTAGTTAGTTAGTTAGTTAGTAGTTAGTTAGTTAGTTAGTTAGTTAGTTAGTAGTTAGTAGTTAGTTAGTTAGTTAGTTAGGTAGTTAGTTTAGTTAGTTAGTTAGTTAGTTAGTTAGTTAGTTAGTTAGTTAGTTAGTTAGTTAGTTAGTAGTAGTTAGTTAGTTGTTAGTTAGTTAGTTAGTTAGTTAGTTGTTAGTTAGTTGTAGTTAGTTAGTAGTTAGTTAGTTAGTTAGTTAGTAGTTAGTTAGTAGTTATAGTTAGTAGTTAGTTAGTTAGTTAGTTAGTTAGTTAGTTAGTTAGTTAGTTAGTTAGTTAGTTAGTTAGTTAGTTAGTTAGTTAGTTAGTTAGTTAGTTAGTTAGTTAGTTAGTTAGTTAGTTAGTTAGTTAGTAGTTAGTTAGTTAGTTAGTTAGTTAGTTAGTAGTTAGTTAGTTAGTAGTTAGTTAGTTAGTTAGTTAGTAGTTAGTTAGTTAGTTAGTTAGTTAGTTAGTAGTTAGTTAGTTAGTTAGTTAGTTAGTTAGTTAGTTAGTTAGTTAGTTAGTAGTAGTTAGTTAGTTAGTTAGTTAGTAGTTAGTTAGTTAGTTAGTTAGTTAGTTAGTTAGTAGTTAGTTAGTTAGTTAGTTAGTTAGTTAGTTAGTTAGTTAGTTAGTTAGTTAGTTAGTTAGTTAGTTAGTTAGTTAGTTAGTTAGTTAGTTAGTTAGTAGTTAGTTAGTTAGTTAGTTAGTTAGTTAGTTAGTTAGTTAGTTAGTTAGTAGTTAGTTAGTTAGTTAGTTAGTTAGTTAGTTAGTTAGTTAGTTAGTTAGTTAGTTAGTTAGTTAGTTAGTTAGTTAGTTAGTTAGTTAGTTAGTTAGTAGTAGTTAGTTAGTTAGTTAGTTAGTTAGTAGTTAGTTAGTTAGTTAGTTAGTTAGTTAGTTAGTTAGTAGTTAGTTAGTTAGTTAGTTAGTTAGTTAGTTAGTTAGTTAGTTAGTTAGTTAGTTAGTTAGTTAGTTAGTAGTTAGTTAGTTAGTAGTAGTTAGTTAGTTAGTAGTTAGTTAGTTAGTTAGTTAGTAGTTAGTTAGTTAGTTAGTAGTTAGTAGTTAGTTAGTTAGTTAGTTAGTTAGTTAGTTAGTTAGTTAGTTAGTTAGTTAGTTAGTTAGTAGTTAGTTAGTTAGTTAGTTAGTTAGTTAGTTAGTTAGTTAGTTAGTTAGTTAGTTAGTTAGTTAGTTAGTAGTTAGTTAGTTAGTTAGTTAGTTAGTTAGTTAGTTAGTTAGTTAGTTAGTTAGTTAGTAAGTTATACAGATAGACAATAGAAAGGATTGCTCCTACTTTAACTAAATGTCATATTGTCTTTTAAATTTATTATGCTTCCTATAGGATACTTTCTATATAAGTAGAATTATATTAATTCAAACACGTATGAATTGCGTTGAAATATAATTACGCAGAATAATATATTTCATGATATATTGAAGTATTTTGCACGTGCATGTATGAATATTCATGGTTAAATAGGTATACAATACATGTAGATCATTATATAGAAAATTCATATATTTGCCGAAAAAGGTTTTTGCACCACAATTACCTGAGAAAAAGGTTTTCACTATAAGAACCTGCTACCATGTAATGATAGAGCCTTATTTTGGTTATAGCCCTAATACATATACACATTTATATATGAAGGTACATACATGTAAAAATCGAAGTCACACCACATAAATTATACAGAAAACAAGTAACTAGTTCTTAAACATATCTAAACCTCATTTTTTGAATTTTTTTTCTATTAAATTGACGCCACCCTATTGTAAAATATTTATATTTGAAGTTATTATTATACTTTTGATTTTAATTGGGAATAAACATAAAAAGTACATAATAACAAACGTAAAACTACAGATATTTATTTAATACTATAACTACATGTGACATACCTTTTTACACTCCACCAGCTTAATAATAACAATTATTACATACATATGTATATACAAATTGTATATGTAGTAAATATACGCAACATTAATATCTGTAATGAAGAAAAACTATCATAAAAAATACAAATAATGCGATATTTGTGTGATTAAACTTTTTTAATAACAACTTTATGGTGATATTTAAATATGATTTTTAAATGTTAATGTAGAAACTTTTGAATCCACAGACATATCTGTAAATATCAGGCCAAACTTTATATGTTATTCGTAATTGACGAATATAGAGCTTCAAGTTGTTTAATTGTAAATTACTATGTTAACCTGGTTATTAGTATAGCTGGTCAGTACGGGGCAATTCCACTAACCCAAGCTAATTTAAACATAAAGAAAAATTCATTAAAATAATTTTTGTTCAAAAAAAAAAAAAAAAAAATACTTTTACAATAGTTTTCTAGTTCATTTATGTATTCTGCTGGAAAATGCACTTTAATGTATTCTTATTTTTTCTATGTTTTCATTCATTTCAAGGTCCATTAACAAAAGCTTACATTCATTTTACTTTTTATCTATTTCATGTTAGTTTTTTTTTTTTTCCTTTTCCAGTTCATGTTTAAATTGTATTTTATTAAAAAAGTATAAAAATACTTGCACCTTAATAAGGTGGTGTAGGTACTCTTGCCGCCGCCATAGTTGTAATGAATGTTGCATAAAGCTACGAAAACTGCAACAGAAAAGAAAATGTGCAGAAAAAAAAGATGTCACGCGACTTAATGGCGTCTTTTGAACACGTTCTACTAACATTATTTAATATTGGCATAATTTAAAAAAATAGATTTTCCTTTTAACAATTTGTTATTTTTTGCCATTTTATATATTCAAGCATTTATTTTTATTATCAGCAACATTGGAATTTATGCAAAACATGAGGTTTTACCAGTGTTTGCCACCAATATGCTGAAATACATGCAGCAGAGAAACGTAAAGGAAATAAATATTTAAATGGACTTTAAGGCCATTATGTAAAATCAAAGAAGCAGAAACTTAACAAAAGAGATAAATTTGTAATCAAATTATAGTTAAATGTAAGAAAAGGTAAAAAAAGTAAAAAGGCCATGTTATTTATAGCCACAAAAGTTTTCAATACAAAGTATATTTTCTAAACCCTATTATAATACCATTTTACTATCCTCTTAACCAATAGCCCTTCTTTAATAGTTTTCATATTTTAATTATTTTAATAATAAGTTTAATAATAACTTATTATTGCAATTATTAATCTAATTGTTTACTTTTAAACATAACTTACATTTTAATATGTTTTACTAAGCTTGAACATGCCCTTTTAAATTAAGATTATTTTACAAATTTATTCTTCTTTACCGAATTCCTTTCTTTAGGAAAGAATGCTAAATAATCGTTTTTTTGTTTTAATCTTTATTCTAACCAAAAATTCTTTAAACCACAAAATGCGAAACAATTAGTAAAATATTAAACAAAATATATATAAAGTAACCATTTTAAAAATTTAACAAAAACATTTAATATTTTTGTGGAAAATTCATAGACATTCTGTTGCTTGGTTTCATAATTCATTAGTGGTAACAGATTTCTGGTAGTTAAGTTTTTACAAGTGGATAAAAAACAAAATCCACGGTGGAAGTCAATAACTATTAAAGTAGACTAAAAATCTACGATCATCATGGCGTATGATTACTAAATAATTATTTAGCACGGAAATAATACTCATACGCAACGTTGCACAATTGAAAGAAACTGTGATATTTGTAACTGCCAATTTACCTTAAATCTTACATTACCGCCACAGACTAGAGTCTAGTCTATAGTCTAGCCTATAATCTAGTCTATAGTCTAGCCTATAATCTAGTCTATAGTCTAGTCTATAGTCTAGTCTAGTCTAGTCTAGTCTAGTCTAGTCTAGTCTAGTCTATAGTCTAGTCTAGTCTAGTCTAGTCTAGTCTAGTCTAGTCTAGTCTAGTCTAGTCTAGTCTAGTCTAGTCTAGTCTAGTCTAGTCTAGTCTAGTCTAGTCTATAGTCTAGTCTAGTCTAGTCTAGTCTAGTCTAGTCTAGTCTAGTCTATAGTCTAGTCTAGTCTAGTCTAGTCTAGTCTAGTCTAGTCTAGTCTAGTCTATAGTCTAGTCTATAGTCTAGTCTAGTCTAGTCTAATCTAGTCTAGTCTAGTCTAGTCTAGTCTAGTCTAGTCTAGTCTAGTCTAGTCTATAGTCGAGTCTATAGTCTAGTCTAGTCTAGTCTAGTCTATAGTCTAGTATAGTCTATAGTCTAGTCTATACTCTAATCAATAGTCTAGTCTAGTCTATATTCTAGTCTATAGTCTAGTCTATAGTCTAGTCTATAGTCTAGTCCATAGTCTAGTCTATAGTCTAGTCTATAGTCTAGTCTATAGTCTAGTCTATAGTCTAGTCTATAGTCTAGTCTATAGTCTAGTCTATAGTCTAGTCTA